>NC_134502.1:10929860-11229860 GCF_040206685.1 Ascaphus truei
AGCGTGAGCACTTTCCTGAACCCCTACTCTAGGCTCAGGACACCTGGGCATGTACAGTATGGGGGTACCTCTGCTATACTGGGGAGACCCATGTTATACTAAGGACTCTGTGTATACCTGCAGGTATCTTAACCCCTTCATACCCATTTACCTTGTCTGGAAGATGCTGCAGCAGGGACTCTGGCAGTGAGTCGTAAGAGCGTTTTCAGGGTACAAGGTTGGCGGAGTAATGCGCTTAGGAGTATTAGAGGATATCACTCAATCTCCGTATACAACTTTTGGGGTATCCCATAACCCGGAACCCCGCTACATAGACGCATTCTGAAAAGACTTTCTCCGCCAAACCCACCCTGAAACTTACAGCCTAGAAATCTCCCGATCCCAGCATCCCCGGAGAGGAAATAAAATCACATCGTTCTTTAATGTCGCGAAATCAGTATACAGTTGCAGTAATAGATTTTTGACATCTGGGTCTCATAGCTGACACTCTAAGACCCTAACACACGGGTCCGGGTTAACCACGTGGGCCTGAACTTTATTATAAGCCCAGTTAACCCCTTCCCCGCCACATCGGTTACACATGCAATGAAGTGCGGGGAACTGTAGAAGCCGGTTACACGTGGGAAGAGGTGGGGTGGGGACAGTGGGAGCCGGTAACATGTGGGATGAGGTTGGGGGTACAGTAGGAGCCAGTCCACATGTGGGAAGAGGTGGGGGGACAGTAGGAGCCGGTAACACGTGGGCTGAGGTGGGGGGGGGGAACGTGAGAGCCGGTCACACGTGGAATGAGGTGGGGACGATGACAGTGGGAGCTGGTCACACGTGGGATAAGGTGGGGGGGAGGGTAGTAGGAGCCGGTCACACGTGGTTTGAGGTGGGGGGGGGGCAGTAGGAGCCGGTCACACGTGGGTTGAGGTTTGGGGGGGGGCAGTAGGAGCCGGTCACACGTGGGATGAAGTGGGGGGGGGGGGACAGTAGGAACCGGTCACACGTGGGTTAAGGTGGGGGGGACACACACCGTGGGAGCCGGTCACACGTGGAATGAGGTGGGGGCGATGCCAGTGGGAGCTGGTCACACGTGGGATAAGGTGGGGGGGGTAGTAGGAGCCGGTCAAACGGGGGTTGAGGTTGTGGGGGGGGGGGGGCAGTAGGAGCCGGTCACACGTGGGTTGAGGTTTGGGGGGGGGCAGTAGGAGCCGGTCACACGTGGGATGAAGTGGGGGGGGGGGGGGACAGTAGGAGCCGGTCACACGTGGGTTGAGGTGGATGGGTCAGTAGGAGCCGGTCACACGTGGAATGAGGTGGGGACGACGACAGTGGGAGATGGTCACATGTGGGATAAGGTGGGGGGGGGGGGACAGTGGGAGCTGGTCACACGTGGGATGAGATGGGGGGGACAGTGGGAGCCAGTCACACGTGGGATGAGATGGGGGGGACCGTGGGAGCCAGTCACACGTGGGATGAGGTGGGGGGACAGTGGGTGGAGGTCACGTGTGATGAGGTGGGGGCGGAGAGTGGGAGCCGGTCACACGTGGGATGCAGTGGGGGGGGGGTAGTGGGCACAGGTCACATGTGGGATGAGGTGGGGAGGACAGTGGGAGCCTGTCACACATGAGGTGGGGGGGACAGTATGTGGAGGTCACACGTGGGTTGAGGTAAGGGGGGACAGTGGGAGCCGGTCAAACGTGGGATGAGGTGGGTGGGACAGTGGGAGCCGGTCACACGTGGGATGAGGTGGGGGGGACAGTGGGAGCCGGTCACACGTGGGATGAAGTGGGGGGGGGGGCAGTGGGAGCCGGTCACACGTGGGATGAGGTGGGGGGGCAGTGGGAGCCGCTCACACGTGGGATGAGGTGGGGGGGAGAAGTGGGAGCCTGTCACACGTGGGATGAGGTGGGTGGGACAGTGGGAGCCGGTCACACGTGGGATGAGGTGGGGGGGACAGTGGGAGCCGGTCACACGTGGGATGAGGTGGGGGGGGGGGGGGGACAGTGGGAGCCAGTCACACGTGGAATGAGGTGGGGGGGGGCAGTGGTATCCGGTCACACGTGGGATGAGGTGAGGGGACAGTGGAAGCAGGTCACACTTGGGATTAGGTGGGGGGGGGCAGTGGGAGCCAGTCACACGTGGGGAGGTGGGGGGGGGACAGTGGTATCGGTCACACGTGGGATGAGATGAGGGGGACAGTGGGAGCCGGTCACACGTGGGATGAGGTGGGGACAGTGGTATCCGGTCACACGTGGGATGAGGTGGGGGACAGTGGGAGGCGGTCAGATGTGGGATGAGGTGGGAGGGGGGGACAGTGGGAGCCGGTCACACGTGGGATGAGGTCAGGGGGGGGGGGCTGTGGGTGGCGGTTACACGTGGGAGGAGGTGGGAGGGGGGACAGTGGGAGCCGGTCACACGTGGAATGAGGTGGGGGGGGGACAGTGGGAGCCGGTCACACGTGGGTTGAGGTGGGGGGGACAGTGGGATCCGGTCACACGTGGGATGAGGTGGCC
Organism: Ascaphus truei; assembly: GCF_040206685.1. Taxonomy (NCBI): domain Eukaryota; kingdom Metazoa; phylum Chordata; class Amphibia; order Anura; family Ascaphidae; genus Ascaphus; species Ascaphus truei. The sequence continues at coordinate 10,932,362 of NC_134502.1, forward strand.
CAGTGCTACTGTGTGTGACCTGGAGTAGATTGCTATGGGCCAGATATACTAAGTGCTGCTATGCATGTGATTGGGACAGAATGTTTTATGGAGCAGCGCTGCTTAGTAATATGGCTTATATCACCTATATATGTGTCAGGCGGTTAGTTAGGTGAGCGCTGCGTACATGAGATAACAGTACGGTTAGGGGCGGTATATTGTTTGAACGCAGCCAATCATTTACATATGATGGAAAAGCCTTCGATGCAGGTTACGTGTGTCAGGTTGTGTAACGTGTCACATTGCTGTTATGGATAGAGATCTCTATATCTCACTTCATAAAGAACAAGATTTATAATATATGAATGAGGGTATCACATCGCGTTTCTATGGCAACTCAACGCCGTGTGACATCCACGGCGTCATATGGTGCTCCGATTCGCAAAGAGGAGGGCGGCAATAAGGAGGCGGCCGCCATATGGAAGTGCCTAGGGGTGTCGGATCTTCAAATCCGCCGCTGCGTCTGATCATACTTAGGCCGCGCTTATAGCTCCGGCGACGCGACGTTGCTCCAAAGCAAATGCATTGTCGCCGTCACAAGCACGACGGAGCAACCAAAAATGTGGAAGCTGGTCAAATTTGATGTTTCAGAGGCTGTCGCCACATGTGACAGCCTCTAAACCAATCAATGGCCAGGTCGCTAGCGATGTCGCTGGTTTGTGTATTAGAGAATCTGTAGTTATATTGTTCTGGTTAGTGTATATTTATTTTTATTTCTAACACCTGTATACATTTATTCTAAGTTTACCTATTTTATTATTAAGATTGGTTTAAATTTTGGTGTCACGTGGTGCTGCTTGTTTTTGTGTGTGTGTATATGTATCTATATCTATATAATCGAAATCTTGTTTGTGAGTGTCTGGTGACCATTTGCTAGGTCCGTCGGTCCGCCCGCCCTCCCACGGCTCTCATTGGTGTATAATATAATATAGCATTAAAGTCCAGGAGAGAGTTAAACTTAAGATGAATGCACCTCAATCCCTAGGCATGAGCAAGTATATAGCCATACACAATATGCACTACAGTGAAAATATAATCAATAAACTCACGAATCATCATGTCCTGGAGAAGTTCAGCGTGCCTCCTTCCGGTATAGGTAAATCCAAGTAGAAAAAAATGGTGGAGCACAGCTAGAAAAAATAAAGGTCTGGAGGCTTGTGTCAAGTTAAAATATGCTTTAATCTAATGCATAAGTAGACCGGGCTACAATCAGAGAGGTCCTCTAACGCGTTTCGCGCTGTCAAAGCGCTTTGACAGCGCGAAACGCGTTAGAGAACCTCTCTGATTGTAGCCCGGTCTACTTATGCATTAGATTAAAGCATATTTTAACTTGCCACAAGCCTCCAGACCTTTATTTTTTCTAGCTGTGCTCCACCATTTTTTTCTACTTAGGTCCGTCGGTCCGCCCGCCCTCCCACGGCGCGCATTGGCGGGGGTGTCTGCCCCCCCCCCCCCTGTGTCCCGCCCCCCCACGGCTCTCACTGGCCCCCAGAATACGCTCTCTCCTGCTCTCTCCTCCCACAGGCCGCTCCCTTCCCCGGCTCTCACCCTCCCCACGCCTCTCACCTCCCATAGGCCACTCCCTCCCCCTGGCTCTCACCCTCCCCAGGGCTCTCACCTCCCCCGGCTCTCACCCTCCCCACGCCTCTCACCCTTCCCCGGCTCTCACCCTTCCCACACCTCTCACCTCCCATAGGCCACTCCCTCCCCCGGCTCTCACCCTCCCCATGGCTCTCACCTCCCCACGGCTCTCACCCTCCCCACGCCTCTCACCCTTCCCCGGCTCTCACCTCCCATAGGCCACTCCCTCCCCCCGGCTCTCAACCTTCCCTGGCTCTCAACCTTCCCCAACGCTCTCCCTCACCCGGCGCTCTCCCTCACCCGGCACTCACCCGACACTCTCCCTCACCCGGCGCTCTCTCCCTCACCCGGCGCTCTCCCTCACCCGGCGCTCTCACCCTTCCCCGTCGCTCTCACCCGGTGCTCTCACCCTCACCCTCCCATAGGCCACTCCCTCCCCCCGGCTCTCAACCTTCCCGACGCTCTTCCTCACATACCGCACCCTTTCCCGGCGCTCTCCCTCACCCGATGCTCTCCTTCACCCAGCGCTCACCCTTCACCCAGCGCTCACCTTTCCCCGGCGCTCTCACCCTCACCCGGCGCTCTCACCCTCACCCGGCGCTCTCACCCTTCCCCAGCTCCCCCCTCCCCGCCCCACACAGAGCACGCTCTCTGCGGCTCTCCCCTCACATAGGCCGCTCCCCCAGCTCCCCATCCCCGAGAGCGCTCCTCCAGCTCTCTCCGCCTCTCCCGTGAAGGGCACAGCACCTCCTCACCGGAGCGTCTCAGCCTCGCCGCTGAGGAGCCCGAGGTGGAGGAGGAGGGCGGCCGGTACCCGGAGGAAGAGGAGCGCGGCCGTGTGCAAGGTGAGTAAACGCAGGGGAATGGGTTATTTAACGCGTCCCTGACCCCCCCCATCCCTTTGCCCCCTGCCCTCCCTCCCCCTGCCCTTTGCCCCCTGCCCTCCCTCCCCCTGTCCTTTGCCCCCTGCCCTCCCTCCCGCTGCCCTTTGCCCCCTGCCCTCCCTCCCCCTGCCCTTTGCCCCTGCCCTTCCTCCCCCTGCCCTTTGCCCCCTGCCCTCCCTCCCCCTGCCCTCTGCCCTCCCTCCCCCTGCCCTTTGCCCCCTGCCCTGCCTCCCCCTGCCCTCCCTGCCCTCACTCCCCCCGCCCTCCCTGCCCTTTGCCCCCCCGCCCTCCCTGCCCTTTGCCCCCCCGCCCTCCATGCCCTTTGCCCCCCCTGCCCTCCCTGCCCTTTGCCCCCCCTGCCCTCCCTGCCCTTTGCCCCCCCGCCCTCCCTGCTCTTTGCCCCCCCCTACCCTCCCTGTCCTTTGCCCTCCATGCCCTTTGCCCCCAGCCCTCCCTGCCCTTTGCCCCCCCTCCCTGCCTTTGACCCCCCTCCCTCCCTGTCCTCTGGCGCCCTCTTGCCCCCCCTGCCCTCTTGCGCCCCCCTGCCCTCTTGGGTTATTTAACGCGTCCCTGACCCCCCCCATCCCTTTGCCCCCTGCCCTCCCTCCCCCTGCCCTTTGCCCCCTGCCCTCCCTCCCCCTGCCCTCCCTCCCCCTGCCCTCTGCCCTCCCTCCCCCTGCCCTTTGCCCCCTGCCCTCCTCCCCCCGCCCCTCCCTGCCCTCACTCCCCCCCGCCCTCCCTGCCCTTTGCCCCCCGCCCTCCCTGCCCTTTGCCCCCCTGCCCTCCATGCCCTTTGCCCCCCCGCCCTCCCTGCCCTTTGCCCCCGCCCTCCCTGCCCTTTGCCCCCCCGCCCTCCCTGCCCTTTGCCCCCCAGCCCTCCCTGCCCTTTGCCACCCCGCCCTCCCTGCTCTTTGCCCTCCCTGTCCTTTGCCCTCCATGCCCTTTGCCCCCCCCCCTCCCTGCCCTTTGACCCCCCTCCCTCCCTGCCCTCTGGCGCCCTCTTGCCCCCCCTGCCCTCTTGCGCCCCCCTGCCCTCTTGCCCCCTTTGCCCCCCCTGCCCTTTGCCCCCCCTGCCCTTTGCCCCCCCTGCCTTTGCCCCCTGCCCTTTACCCCCCTGCCCTTTGCCCTCCCGCCCCTCCTTACCCTTTGCCCTCCCGCTCCCCCCTGCCCTTTGCCCTCCCGCCCCTCCCTGCCCTTTGCCCTCCCGCCCCTCCCTGCTCTTTGCCCCCCCACCCTCCCTACCTTTTGCCCCCCCCGCCCTCCCTGCCCTTTGCCCCCCCTGCCCTCCCTGCCCCCAGCCCTCCCTGCCCTTTGCCCCCCTCCCTCCCTGCCCTATGGCGCCCTCTTGCCCCCCTGCCCTCTTGCGCCCTCTTGCCCCCTTTGCCCCCCCTGCCTTTTGTCCCCTGCCCTTTACCGCCCCTCCCTACCCTTTGGCCTCCCGCCCCCCCCCTGCCCTTTGCCCTCCCGCCCTTCCCTACCCTTTGCCCTCCTGCCCCCCTGCCCTTTGCCCCCCCGCCCTCCCTGCTCTTTGCCCCCGCCCTCCCTGCTCTTTGCCCCCCCGCCCTCCCTGCCCTTTGCCCCCTGCCCTCCCTGCCCTTTGCCCCCCACCCTCCCTGCCCTTTACCCCACGCCCTCCCTGCCCTTTGCCCCCCCTCTCTCCCTGCCCTTTGCCCCCCCTCCCTCCCTGCCCTCTGGTGCCCTCTTGTCCTCCCTGCCCTCTTGCGCCCTCTTGCCCCCCTTGCCCTCTTGCCCCCTTTGCCCCCCCTGACCTTTGCCCTCCCTGCCCCCCCTGCCCTTTGCCCCCCTGCCCTTTGCCCCCTGCCCTTTACCCCCTGCCCTTTGCCCTCCCGCCCCTCCCTACCCTTTTCCCTCCCGCCCCTCCCTACCCTTTGCCCTCCCGCCATCCCTGCCCTTTGCCCTCCTGCCCCTCCCTGCCCTTTGCCCTCCCGCCCCTGCCTGCCCTTTGCCCCCCCACCCTCCCTGCCCTTTGCCCCCCCACCCTCCCTGCCCTTTGCCCCCTGCCACTCCCTGCCCTTTGCCCCCCACCCCTCCCTGCCCTTTGCCCCTCCCTGCCCTTTGCCCCCACCCCTCCCTGCCCTTTGCCCCCAGCCCCTCCCTGCCCTTTGCCCCCCCGCCACTCCCTGCCCTTTGCCCCCCGCCCCTCCCTGCCCTTTGCCCCCTGCCCTCCCACCTGCCCTTTGCCCCCTGCCCTCCACCTGCCCTTTGCCCCCTGCCCTCCCTCCCCATGCCCTTTGCCCCCTGCCCTTTGCCCCCCTGCCCTCCCTCCCCCTGCCCTTTGCCCCTGCCCTTCCTCTCCCTTGCGTTTGCCCCCTGCCCTCCCTCCCCCTGCCCTCTGCCCTCCCTCCCCCTGCCATTTGCCCCCTGCCCTCCCTCCCCCCGCCCTCCCTGCCCTCACTCCTCCCGCCCTCCCTGCCCTTTGCCCCCCCCCGCCCTCCCTGCCCTTTGCCCCCCTGCCCTCCCTGCCCTTTGCCCCCCCCGCCCTCCCTGCCCTTTGCCCCCCCACCCTCCCTGCCCTTTGCCCCCCCGCCCTCCCTGCCCTTTGCCACCCTGCCCTCCCTGCCCTTGCCCCCCCCGCCATCCCTGCCCTTTGCCCTCCCTGCCCTTTGCCCCCTGCCCTTTGCCCCCCCTCCCTGCCCTTTGACCCCCCTCCCTGCCCTTTGACCCCCCTCCCTCCCTGCCCTCTGGCGCCCTCTTGCCCCCCCTCCCCTCTTGCGCCCCCCTGCCCACTTGCCCCCTTTGCCCCCCCTGCCCTTTGCCCCCCCTGCCTTTTGCCCCCTGCCCTTTACCCCCCTGCCCTTTGCCCTCCCGCCCCTCCTGCCCCTCCCTGCTCTTTGCCCCCCCCACCCTCCCTGCCTTTTGCCCCCCCGCCCTCCCTGCATTTTGCCCCCCCCGCCCTCCCTGCCTTTTGCCCCCCCGCCCTCCCTGCCCTTTGCCCCCCCCGCCCTCCCTGCCCTTTGCCCCCCCTCCCTCCCTGCCCTTTGCCCCCCCCCTCCCTCCCTGCCCTATGGCGCCCTCTTGCCCCCCTGCCCTCTTGTGCCCTCTTGCCCCCTTTTCCCCCCCTGCCCTTTGCCCCCTCTGCCTTTTGTCTCCTGCCCTTTACCCCCCCTGCCCTTTGCCCTCCCGCCCCTCCCTACCCTTTGCCCTCCCGCCCCCCCCTGCCCTTTGCCCTCCCGCCCCTCCCTACCCTTTGCCCTCCCGCCCCCCCTGCCCTTTGCCCTCCCGCCCCTCCCTACCCTTTGCCCTCCCGCCCCTCCCTGCCCTTTGCCCTCCCGCCCCTCCCTGCCCTTTGCCCTCCCGCCCCTCCCTGCCCTTTGCCCCCCCGCCCCTCCCTGCCCTTTGCCCCCCCCGCCCTCCCTGCCTTTTGCCCCCCCCGCCCTCCCTGCCTTTTGCCCCCCCCCGCCCTCCCTGCCTTTTGCCCCCCGTCCTCCCTGCCTTTTGCCCCCCCCCCGCCCTCCCTGCTCTTTGCCCCCGCCCTCCCTGCTCTTTGCCCCCCGCCCTCCCTGCCCTTTTCCCCCCCGCCCTCCCTGCCCTTTGCCCCCCCGCCCTCCCTGCCCTTTGCCCCCCACCCTCCCTGCCCTTTGCCCCACGCCCTCCCTGCCCTTTGCCCCCCCTCTCTCCCTGCCCTTTGCACCCCCTCCCTCCCTGCCCTCTGGTGCCCTCTTGCCCCCCCTGCCCTCTTGCCTCCTTTGCCCCCCCCTGCCCTTTGCCCCCCCTGCCCTTTGCCCCCCTGCCCTTTGCCCCCCTGCCCTTTGCCCCCCTGCCCTTTGCCCCCCTGCCTTTTGCCCCCCTGCCTTTTGCCCCCCTGCCCTTTACCCCCCTGCCCTTTGCCCTCCCGCCCCTCCCTACCCTTTTCCCTCCCGCCCCTCCCTACCCTTTGCCCTCCCGCCACCCCTGCCCTTTGCCCTCCTGCCCCTCCCTGCCCTTTGCCCTCCCGCCCCTGCCTGCCCTTTGCCCCCCCGCCCCTGTCTGCCCTTTGCCCCCCTCCCTGCCCTTTGCCCCAAGCCCCTCCCTGCCCTTTGCCCCCCGCCCCTCCCTGCCCTTTGCCCCTCCCTGCCCTTTGCCCTCCCGCCACCCCTGCCCTTTGCCCTCCTGCCCCTCCCTGCCCTTTGCCCCCCCGCCACTCCCTGCCCTTTGCCCCCCTCCCCTCCCTGCCCTTTGCCCCTCCCTGCCCTTTGCCCCCAGCCCCTCCCTGCCCTTTGCCCCCCGCCCCTCCCTGCCCTTTGCCCCTCCCTGCCCTTTGCCCCCACCCCTCCCTGCCCTCCCACCTGCCCTTTTCCCCCTGCCCTCCCACCTGCCCTTTGCCCCCTGCCCTTTGCCCCCTGCCCTCCCTCCCCCTGCCCTTTGCCCCCCTGCCCTCCCTCCCCCTGCCCTCCCTGCCCTTTGCCCCCACGCCCTCCCTGCCCTTTGCCCCCCTGCCCTCCCTGACCTTTGTCCCCCTCCCCTCCCTTCCCTTTGCCTTCCCGCCCTCCCGCCCTTTGCCCCCCGCCCTCCCTGCCCTTTGCCCCCCGCCCTCCCTGCCCTTTGCCCCCCACCCTCCCTTCCCTTTGCCCCCCCGCCCTCCCTGCCCTTTGCCCCCCCGCTCTCCCTGCCCTTTGCCCCCTCGCCCTCCCTGCCCTTTGCCCCCCGCCCCCCCTGCCCTTTGCCTCCCCCCACCCCCCCTGCCCTCTTGCGCCCTCTTGCGCCCTCTTGCCCCCCCTGCCCTCTTGCGCCCTCTTGCCCCCCCTGCCCTCTTGTGCCCTCGTGCCCCCCTGCCCTTTGCCCCCCTGCCTTTTGCCCCCTGCCCTTTACCCCCCCTGCCTATTGCCCTCCCGCCCCTCCCTACCCTTTGCCCTCCCGCCCCTCCCTGCCCTTTGCCCTCCCGCCCCTCCCTGCCCTTTGCCCCCCGCCCTCCCTGCCCTTTGCCCCCCCCACCCTCCCTTTCCTTTGATGCCCTTTGCCCCCCCCACCCTCCCTGCCCTTTGCCCCCCGCCCTCCCTGCCCTTTGCCCCCCCCCTCCCTGCCCTTTGCCCCCCCTCCCTCCCTGCTCTTTGCCCCCCTCCCTCCCTGCCCTCTTGCGCCCTCTTGCCCCCCCAGCCCTCTTGCGCACTCTTGCCCCCCCTGCCCTCTTGCCCCCTTTGCCCCCCTGCCCTTTGCCCCCCTGCCCTTTTCCCCCCCTGCCCTTTTCCCCCCCTGCCCTTTTCCCCCCTGCCCTTTTCCCCCCCTGCCCTTTGCCCTCCCGCCCCTCCCTACCCTTTGCCCTCCCGCCCCCCCATGCCCTTTGCCCTCCCGCCCCTCCCTGACCTTTGCCCTCCCGCCCTTCCCTTTGCCCCCTGCCACTCCCTGCCCTTTGCCCCCCCCCCACCCTCCCTGCCCTTTGCCTCTCCCTGCCCTTTGCCCCCCGCCCCTCCCTTCCCTTTGCCCCTCCCTGCCCTTTGCCCCCGCCCCTCCCTGCCCTTTGCCCCCCCGCCCCTCCCTGCCCTTTGCCCCCCCGCCCCTCCCTGCCCTTTGCCCCCCCGCCCCTCCCTGCCCTTTGCCACCCCCGCCCCTCTCTGCCCTTTGCCTCCCTGCCCCTCCCTGTCCTTTGCCCCCTGCCCCTCCCTGCTCTTTGCCCCCCCTGCCCCTCCCTGCCCTTTGCCCCCCCGCCCCTCCCTGCCCTCTGCCCCCCCCGCCCCCCTGCCCTTTTCCTCCCCTGCTCCCCCCGCCCCCCCTGCCCTTTGCCCACCCTGCCCTTTGTCCCCCTGCCCCCATCCCTTTGCCCTCCCTGCCCTTGCCCCCCTGCCCTTCCCTTTGCTCCCCCTGCCCTTCCCTTTGCCCCCTCTTCCCTGCCCTTTGCCCCCCTCTTCCCTTCCCTTTGTCCCCCTCTTCCCTGCCCTTTGCCCCCTCTTCCCTGCCCTTTGCCCCCTCTTCCCTGCCCTTTGCCCTCCCTGCCCTTTGCCCCCGCCCCTCCCTGCCCTTTGCCCCTCCCGCCCCTCCCTGCCCTTTGCCCCTTCCTGCCATTTGCCTCCCCCTGCCCCTCCCTGCCCTTTGCCCCCCCTGCCCTTTGCCCCCCCTGCCCTTCCCTGCCCTTTGCCCCCCTGTCCCTCCCTGCCCTTTGCCCCCCCTGCTCCTCCCTGCCCTATGCCCCCCTGCCACTCCCTGCCCTTTGCTCCCCCCTGCCCCTCCCTGCCCTTTGCCCCCCTGCCCCTCCCTGCCCTTTGCCCCCTGCCCCTCCCTGCCCTTTGCCCCCCCAACCCTCCCTGCCCTTTGCCCCCCAACCCTCCCTGCCCTTTGCCCCCCCAACCCTCCCTGCCCTTTGCCTCCCCGCACCCCCTGCCCTTTGCCCCCCATGCCCTTTGCCCCCCCGCCCCCCCTGCCCTTTGCCTCCCCCCACCCCCCCTGCCCTTTGCCCCCCCTGCCCTTTGCTCCCCTGCCATCCCCTGCCCTTTGCCCCCCCCTTCCCTTTGCCCCCCTTTCCCTTTGCCCCCTGCCCTTCCCTTTGCCCCCTCCCTGCCCTTCCCTTTGCCCCCCTCTTCCCTGCCCTTTAGCCCCTCTTCCCTGCCCTTTGCCCTGCCCGCCCCTTGAGCCCCCCACACCCTCCCCGCCCCTTGCCCCCCCTTTGCCTTCCGCCCTTCCATGCCCCTTTCCCCCCGCCCTTCCACGCACCTTGCCCCCATCCCTTCCACGCCCCTTGCCCCCCCGCCCTTCCACACCCCTTGCCCCCCCGCCCTGCCACGCCTCTCCCCCCACCCTTCCACGCCCCTCCCCCCCGCCCTTCCACGCCCCTTCCCCCCCCCGCCCTTCCACTCCATGCCCCTTGCCCATATATATACAGTCATGTGAAAAAAGAAAGTACACCCTCTTTGAATTCTATGGTTTTACATATCAGGACATAATAACAATCTACTGTTCCTTAGCAGGTCTAAAAATTAGGTAAATACAACCTCAGATAAACAACAAAACATGACATTTTACACGTGTCATGATTTATTTAACAAAAAACAAAACAAAATGGAGAAGCTATATAAACAGCAGGTATTACCAGAACTTCATCCGGAAAGAAGAGACAGCACACAGCCAAGTTGATATGACAATATATTAGGGTGACAAAAACCAAGGGACTACATCCGACGTTTAGGTCAGCTACATGTGACCTTCCTCAGGGATGTGCATTGAAAGAGTGCCAGTGAACAAACATATATACCCAAACCAATCAACATAATTCAACTTACCCGTGCGAACACCAATTGCAAACATGCAAAATTAGACAAGTGGCGTTGGTGACACGCAATCAATCCGTGGAGCGCATCGCCATCTTGCAGCATAATCTGTCCTAATGTATACGTGCAGGCACTGTGACTCACTCTTCCCTGCAGCCGCGCCAACCCACGGCGCCATCACGGCGTGACGTCACACTATGCGCCGTGTTCGCGCATGCGCATTGCGGACCGAGGTCTCACCTAGCCTGTACATATAAACACATGGTAGTGTATGCGCGGCAGCGACGCTCACAGGTACCTGGATGTACTACACAGCACAAACTACCAAAATGCTGCACTGTGCCTGCCCATTATGTCTGTAGGCAAATTGTTTGTCTCTATAGACCACATACAGTGTAAAATCGTGACCCCATATGTCAGGGCCCATCAAAGAACCTGGGGAAATAAAGAACAAAAATAATGAGGCATGTGTACAAGATATATGCGTGTCACAAATCATCACCAACATAAAAACATCTGATAACACCCACTGTAAAGTGAAGATAGTGATGGGAGTGTAACAAAAAACAAAGCCATGGAGGACAAATATATATAAATAAACTATACGTCCAATTATAGTAAAAAAAAAAGGATTAAAGATAGAAAAATTAGAAATGTCCAAACAGTTGAAAAGCTTATAAAAGTCACAAAAAAGTCACAAAAAATGGAAAAATATCACAAAAAACATACCAGTTTGAGATCCTCGTTCAGCCCGTATGGGGCAACGGTTTTCAACTCAAAAATCAGCCTCGCCTCTTGCTGTAGCAAAAGCTTGTTTCTGTCACCTCACCGTGTTGATGCCTGTACTTGAAAAATTGGCATGCAACGGAATGTTGCCAGCGAGTGCCCCATGTGAGAACTAGACACTTTGTAATCTGTGGTCAGGACTTTCCATCCACCAGCCTGAGTAAATGTGAAGCTGTGGAATGGATCATTTTGCACTATTCCTGCACTTTCTGACCTAAAACGGGGCAGAAAGCTGGCTAACATCTTTGGACTATGTCACATATCCCCCTCCCCAGCTCACACCTACTGGGGTGAGCGGCCATGGACTTCACTGGGGTGAGCGTCCTACCTGAAATACTTGAGCTAACTCCCCAGTACAATATTAAGCATTCACATGACACGAATATGAACTTTTTTTTTACGGCAATTATGGACAATAGGTTTCGTCATAAGAGACTATATTTGGCAAACATATTTTGTTGCCCTCTATTAGGGAACTATTTTCAAAAATATATTTCTAGCAACCAATTCCTATAACCCAGGATATGATAAATATACTCACAAAACCGGACAGTTTCTATCACCTCCCTGGGTTTTTTCTTTTCTACTCTAGAATATGAACCTCATTATATATTTACCAACCAAAAGGGCCGTCAACCCTGTATAGTAATTTGAAGTTTAGCTACATTTTCAACGCAGAGAAACAATATAACATTGCAATATTTACAAAATGCTTATTCTAGAGGCCTAATGTAGCATAACTACACTAGCTTATTTGCAAAGTTAAGTGTCCGTGACATAGTCCACATGTGTAACATAAAAATCGGTCAGTTCCCAAACATTTTTTTTTCGTCTTGACTTCCAGTCCATTACATCCTCTGACTTCATTTCAACGCCCGCTGCATCCTGCAAATGACTGGACTGTTTCTTCAGCCACTGACGAGACACCCGGACCGGATACTCCTTCGCTCCACACTGTGGTCCAGAGTGGCAAGATCTGGAACTATTCAGGCGCAGCGTTGACCTTCGTCGCTTTTTCTTTTCAATATTTTATTTCCCTTTTGGGGCCATTACCAGGCCTTTGAGTTTTGGAGACCTAGTTGCCTCTGTATAAACGTAGTCCATATTAGCAACGTCATCAGGATCTGTCATCAAGTTTGTTTTTTCAGGAACTGCCACCCACTTGGCTAAAACATCTTCTGTGTTGGCCTGGGTGTGTTCACTAGTTTGATAATTATCTGGACAACGTAAATGAAATTGAGGATCTGGATTTTTGAATCACAGATCAGGGAGTACATTCTCAGTATTCTCAGGAGGGTGCCTATCTGTTTCTGGAATAACAGCAGCACAATCAAAGTCAATTCTTTCTCCTTCCCCTTTGTCATCAGTGAGGGCATTGAGTTTACGTGTATAGGAACGTACAGCTTGCTTGGTTAGGAGGTAGGATTGATATCCCGACTGAACCACTCTAGCAGCTTCTCCCATGTCCTGATAGCATCTTTGTTGCTGTCTTTCTGTATTTCTTTTTCCACTCAGTGCGGCTGCTTTATTCCGGCGATTAAACTGACGATTTTTCATCCCTCTGTAGGCATCCTGTAGCATGATAGTTGTGGCTCGTTTACGCAGATCATTTTCTCTTTCCCTTCTTCCTTGAACAAGAGCTTTGCAGTGCTTCTGAATTATTCTAATGCTTTTCTCCCTTTTCAATATGTTAAGTTCCTCCGCGAGAGAATTTTGTTTTGTGCGTACATCTCGCAATTCTGTTCTCAGAGCCTCTATCTCTTCCTGGTGCTGGCTCTGAGTATGCATCAACGCATTCTGTAGTGCTTCCTGCACTTCTAACTTTTCCTGATCAATTGTTTCTTCACTTTTTCTGCTTGGTCAGTCAAATCAGAAATTTTCATTTTCAGATTCTCATTTTCTCGCTTTACAGTCTCTAAATCACTCAGGGCAATCTCACAGGTTTACTTCAACATTCCCAGCTCTGTGTTCAGACCATGGCCCTCCAGGCGTGAGTGTTGCACCTCTGTGCTGAGCGCGTGAACCTCTTGTAGAGCCTTCCCGTATTTCTGTTTTAGGATAGCAATCAATTTGTCAGACGTAATCTGTTTTTCATCCATGGTGGCAATTATGATGTTGGCCTTTTCCAGACTAGTCGTCACCTCTTCCAACTCACTCCGTAAGAGACACTCTGTTTTCTTCAAAGCCTCGTACTCTTGTAAAGCTGGGAGTATACACCTCTGTAACACGGCGTTCACTTCTCGCTCCTTCATCAATCCCTGCCACAGGACTTCATAATCATGGCGGGCAGCTTGGAGTGCAGAAATTAAAGCCTCTTTATCCTGGATCAAGGATTCAGCATCCCTTTGCTCCTCCATTTCCTTTGCCACCGTTCCCATGAGAATTTTGACAGTCACTCCGGTCTGCAGCACATCTCGACGCCTTTCTGATGCATGTCCTGACAGCGCAGGTTCAAGTGGCTCGGTCACTTCCCCTGTGACTTGAGGAACAGTTTTCTTTTTCTTCTTCTTTCTTTTTGCTTTATTAGCTCCAGAGATATCAATGGTACTGGGCACACACTGGTTTCAGCTTCCACATCTTGCTTGCACTCACAGGGCGTTGCTTGCTTTTGCAGCTGTTTGTCTTTGAAAATTTGGGGGCACACATCTTCCATGTGACCTACTTCATGACAGGCCCAGCATACTAAATTCATCTGTGGGTACGGCTCTCTTCCAGGGGCCACATACGAGTCGTCGTCATCATCATGGTATGTCCTGAAGGGACACTGTTTTTCATGGTTATGTACGTTACAAAACAAACATTTCACGTCGGCCATTTTAGAAACCCGACAGGGACAACTTGCTAGCTGCAATTTTCACTTTCTTCAGAAAATCTATTTTTTTTTTCCGCTTCAGTTCAGTACTTTTCAATCTTCTGACCTCTGGGTGCTATTGCATCCACATTTCACACATTCTCTGTGCATGATGTAAGCACAAGAACCATAGTGCAATACATAATATTTAATGATATATAAAAAACGGTTAAAAACACTTACAAAACGTAAGTAGATTACAGGCACATCTAGAAGGTCACTTCAAAGTGTCAGCCAGCTGGGAGAGCCTCAGTGTCCGTCTTCTTGATGGTGAAAGCCTCTGCTCCAGATACCCTCCTCCTGGGTTTGGCGCTGCTCCACTCCTGCTTCCGCGTCACGTGCGCTCGTGACGTTACCGCACTCGTGTTCTCTTGTTGATACACCAGGGGGCCGGGCTAGGGGCCGATACGCTGTCTCCAACAGTCTGACAGATCAGACTTGGATCTCCTGCTCAGCTCCGTTAATTCAGCATACCCTCTATTATAATATATTTTGGTGGGGTTTTACAATTTTTATAATTTATCTCCTATTGGAACTTTGGTGCCACCTAGTGGTTATTCAGACCAATTACACCTTGGTTGTATTTAACAGCTAAAGAGAGAATTAGGGAATTGTATTTATTGGTCAAACAAACTTTGGAATTCGATAAATAGTCAGAGCAGTAGCCTTGTGGATACAGAGCCCATGACGAAGAGATTGACTCCCGAAACGCATAGGGCTGTATCCACTAAGGCTGCTGAATTAACGGAGCTGAGCAGGAGATCCAAGTCTGATCTGTCAGACTGTTGGAGACAGCGTATCGGCCCCTAGCCCGGCCCCCTGGTGTATCAACGCGAGAACATGAGTGCGGTGACGTCACGAGCGGACGTGACGACCACAGCAGGAGTGGAGCAGCGCCAAACCCAGGAGGAGGGTATCTGGAGCAGAGGCTTTCACCATCAAGAAGACGGACACTGAGGCTCTCCCAGCTGGCTGACACTTTGAAGTGACCTTCTAGATGTGCCTGTAACCTTCTTACGTTTTGTAAGTGTTTTTAACCGGTTGTATATATATATTTAAATATGTATTGCACTATGGGTCTTGCGCCCTTTTTTTCTTCTGTTTTTATCCCTTTAGTATCTTGGACCCGAGGGTTGGATCCAACAAGAAGGAGCTGCATTCCCTAATTTTTGAATGGACTGGACATTGAACCTATTGTATGGTATATTAATTATTATATGATATTTTATATGTGTACAATCCAAGTACTTATATTGGAGTCAGTAAGTTTCACTGATATTAAGGGCTTGAGCGCTAGTTGATCCTAAGTATTGTATTTAGGTCTTAATACAGTACCTGGATCAGCCATTGTATTGTATTATCCCATTTATGATGTAAGCACAACTGGTTATACACCGTGGGACAGACTTCACTCATAGCATCTGTACTTTTACTTCGGCTGGGTGGCCATTTTAAACTCCCGCATTTATTTGCAAACCAACAGACCTTTTAGTGTCGACCCACATTCTCCACCATATGTGACAAACGCCCCTCTTTTGTAGCTCTGACGTCTGTCTGGGATCTTCCCGACACAGTCTTCTAGGGTTAATTGTACAGTGGTGACAGCCTTTATTCTAATTCGGCTAGCTCTGCGAATTTCAGATTATCCCGGTTATGTGCGGTTTTGTGTCGTTTTCGCCCGGAGTGTATTGCGTTATTTTCGCGCCCGTGATTTAAGCATTTTATTCTCGCTGTCTGCAATACTGCAATGCCATGTAAAAACTCATGGGGGCGTTTGCGAGCTGTTGTCTTTGAAGTCTAATACCTTCGCGGTTCAACGTACGTCAGTACACAGTCTGTGCGTGCGCGCGCAGTAATAGTAAAATTGCATATTTAATTTATTTTAAAGTACTGTACATGCATTTGCGTGCTGTGCTGCTGTACGGTACTGTACTGTATGTCTCATTTGGAAATTGTTGAAATGCATAGGCGTGTACAGTACTGTAGCAGTGTAAAGGGAACCCTCGCTACTGACATTGTTTGAGTAGCCCTTTTGGCAATATTGTATCTCCTTTCACATGTCAGTGCTACACACTGTATCAAACATTTGGAAACCTTACACTGTATCATTCCATATACTGTACTTGCCTGCCCTGTTAGAGGGTATAGAGCTACAGTAGCCTAGAATTTATTTGGGATACATACTCCCTTTTGGTCTACCCTTCTACCCTTCCTCCACCTTATTTTTAATTCGCCGCTAACATAGGATTTGGGTTCCAGGTTTCTGCTCATTCTGACTTAGCCGCGCTGGTTTGAAACGGCTTTCTCCGCCATTACGGTCAATGATAGGACCTTCCTCGCCGGTGTGACCCTTTCTCGTCGCCATTACTGCTCGGACCCTGTTGGGGTCAAGTGAGAGGGTTCTTAACATCTGGGGGCAAAAT
This sequence comes from Ascaphus truei, assembly GCF_040206685.1. Classification (NCBI taxonomy): domain Eukaryota; kingdom Metazoa; phylum Chordata; class Amphibia; order Anura; family Ascaphidae; genus Ascaphus; species Ascaphus truei. Next base: position 10,948,122 of record NC_134502.1, read on the forward strand.
TAATTTTATTTGTAGGTGCCCTAGAACAGAAGTTCCCACGCCAATTGGCCGTGAACTTGACCGAGGCCCTAAGTAGTTCCCACGCCAATTGCGTGAATATAATTTAAAATCCGTTCTGTGGGTCTGAGCGGGTTGAAATTCGCCTGGTCCTCATGCGGAAGGACCATTGCCATAGTGGCAAAATATCAGCCTTCCACGACCCCCGAAACTGGAGATACCAAAATACAGTTTAAAAGCACATTACCAAAGTGGCTTTTTTTCTGCCATGCAAGTCAATGGCAGAAACCTAAACTTTACCATTACCCTGACTCCGTTCTGCTGCCACGAGAGGGTCGCAATTTGCCATGCAATCCTGCCGCAACTAGGACTACATGGTGACCGAATCTGAGCCCTCTAGGTTGAACAGAACCGGAGTTGTTGGTTCCAGGTTTCTGCTCATTCTGACTTAGCCGGTTCAAAGCTTTCTCCGCCATTACGCTCAATGATAGGACCCTCCTCGCCGGCGTGACCCTTTCTCGCCGCCATTACTGGTCGGACCCTGTTGGGGTGAAGTGAGGGGGTTCCTAACATCATGGGGCAAAATGAATTTTATTTCTATGTGCCCTAGAACAGAAGTTCCCACGCCAATTGCCCTAGTTCCCACACCAATTGCGCGATAATTGCTCTTTTTTTACAAGGTTGCCGATCTTGGGGCTTTGCGGTCAGGCACTAAAAAAACAGTGCAGTAAGCCTCGACATTTGTTACACTGTCAAAGGAGCAAATGGAAACAATGTGAGACAAATCAACATGTCCTTTTATTGGTGGAGTCAGTACAAAAACATTTATTTACAAATACTGTACAATGTTGAAACATTTAAAGTGCACAGCAATTCAAACTATCAACAGGTGTATGGTTTACTGCTACAGTACAGTACATGTGTGAAAACATTTGTCAGTCAGTATGGTTTACAGTCACATGTTTTAAATACAATACAGTACATTCTTTAACATCTTTAAAATATAAATATATAAGTATAATTTAAAATAATCCGTTCTGTGGGTCTGAGCGGGTTGAGATTGCACCAGAACAGTCCTAGAGGGCAGCAAACAGGGCAGGTTTTCAGGGCAACCTTGAAAACCGTGCCTGTTTGTGGCCCTCAGGGACTGGAGTCGTGCATGTCCTGTGTAAAAAAACACACAACAACGCTTTGCTCATTTTCTGCAGTTACTGTTGTCATTGTGTTTTTAATCCCTCCCTAGCCAAGCGTCAATCGGCTGAGTCACCCTATCCTACCAACCCCCTCTCTCCACTGGGTCGTTAATCTTCTGCATATTGCCATTGTGTTCTTAATCCGCCCATAGCCGAGCTAAAAAGACTCAGTGCGCCTTCGTCTAATCACACCACCCCCCCCCCCCACAACCCTTAGAGGCTTGCTTTGTTAACAGTAACGCTTTGGAAAATCCCCTCTCGAATTTGAAATGTAAATCTGATGTGCACAGCACTGTGAGAATTGAGAGTAAACTGATATTTCATCAGGGGAAAAAAATACAAAGATAAAAATAATCATGAATAATACATACTGCAGCCTTTATTAAATTCTTCTGGCAGATTGAAATCGGAGAAACATTTACAAAACATTCTTATTCATTGGTGCACTGTAGGGGTGGTTGTCAATGATTATGATTCGCAGGAAAGTGAAGAAATATTTATTTTATTTTATCAGGAACCAAAAAATACAAATATAAAAATAATCAGGAATAATACATTATGCAGTCTTTATTAAGTTCTTTTGGCAGCTTGAAATTGGATAACCATTTGGAAAACATTTGTAAAACATGGGGAAACATGAATAATGCACATTTATAAGAATATTATTTAATAATATATACAGTACTGTAATGTACTGTATAATATATATACTGTATAGTAATATAATTTTTTCCGTCTTTATCTTTTCCTCATTCTGTCTGCAGTACAGTAGTTCATTGAGAGAGGAGAGGTTTTGTGTACATCATTACTGCTGTTTATATATTGTACTGTACATTTGACTGTACAGGCAGATTAGACTGGACACAACACCCCACCTCCCCCTAGGCCATCCTTTTTCCTGAAACGACAAGAAAACAAAAAATTAGTGCAGTTACTGTACTGTACTGTATGTGCGTACTGTATTATGGCATTGTGTGATGTGTATAACTACTGTAGGTGGCTGGTGCAGCTTTCTCTGGAAAGTAAAAAATGGAGCAGTTAGTAGGCAGTTACTGTAGTACTGTCAAACCAGTCTACTGTATACTGGAACTACTGTATACTCTGACTACTGTTAAATTCTATGTACTGTACTGTAACCTGATGGCTGGTGCTGCTCTCTCTGTAAAGAAAAAACTAACTACTGTATACTCTTACTATCTGGAAAGAAAAAATCTGTGCCATACTTACCTGTATCATACTGTACTTACAATACTACAGCACAGTACTACTTTCCTGATGCTTGCCCATTACGCGCAATGACAATGGGCAACACAGTGGCAATATGGTCTATATATTTATTGCAGCGTTCCACGGTGAGTACATCGTTCCAAAAACTCATTATGCCTTTCAACAACTCGTCCTTTTTGGAGGGTTTCACCACTTTCCGGATATGGTCCTTCAGCTGATGCCAGACCATTTCGATCGGATTGAAGTCTGGCGATCTGTCATTGGAAAGAAAGGACAATTGGTTTAAGAGCTAAAAACAGTGGGGAACAAAAATGGGACACGGTCTACTGCACTTACTCCGCTGGCGTCTTCACCCAGTTGATGCCGCGCTCAAGGATATGCGCCGTTGACGCGGTGTGCTTCAGATCGTTGTCCTGGTAGAAGCGGTGACCATTGGGGAACTCGCGTGTGATGTATTGCACTATCTCGGGCACAATGTTGTCTTGGAAGAAAGCTTTATTCATGATTCCTACAGCAAGAAAAGAAAAGTGCTCAAAAAACTGCACAATAGTATAGTACAGTGCATACGGTAAGGCAACACTAGTAAAGTACAGTGCATTAGGCGACATTATACAGTATTTGATAAATTTTACCTTCAAAGATGACAATGCATCCCGGTCCACGCCTAGAGATGGCACCCCACACATGCAGCTTCACAGGGTGTTTTGGCCGCGGCTTCAAAGATATGCAGCCTTTTTTGTGGAACGCAAATCTTGCAAATCTCTCCAGCGACACAGTAGACTCATCAGTGAAGATGCAATCCTGGAAAGTCTCCCCACTGTCGATCCATGCCTGGACCTGGACCACTCTTTTGATTTTGTTTGCGTCCCGTATCATGGGGTACGCTCTGTAATGACAAGGAATAAAATTTTTTAGCGGCACAGTGCAGTACAGTTTGCTAAACAACACTTTTACCTCCTGTACTGTCCAGTACTAACCTCACACGTCCATATTTCCATCCAATGCTGCGTCTCATCTTCTTTATGCTGCTCTCGGATACAGTCAGATTGTGCTTTTCCTGCAGAGTGTTTTTAACCCTTAATGCACTCCTCTCATCATTCTCCTCACTTATTTTCTCCACCAGAAGAGTTGTCTCCCTACAATGTAAAGAAAATATATTGTTTTATTAATATGCAGCAATATAAAATGTATATAAATATAATGTTGTAATATACAGTAAATATAAATATACAAAAAATGTATACTGTTGTACTATAAATATAAATATACAAAAAATATATACTGTTGTACTATAAATATACAAAATATATATACTGTTGTAATATAAATATAAATATACATCCTATATATACCGTTGTAAGATAAATAGAAATATACAAAAAATGTATACTGTTGTACTACAAATATAAATAGACAAAATATGTATACTGTTGTACTATAAATAGACAAAATATATATATATATACTGTTGTACTATAAATATAAATATACAAAATAAATATACTGTTGTAATATAAATATAAATATACATCCTATATATGCCGTTGTAAGATAAATAGAAATATACAAAAAATGTATACTGCTGTACTATAAATATAAATAGACAAACTATGTTGTAATATAAATCAACAGAAATAACAACAGTATTACAGTAGATACAGAACTGTACTGTAGATGTACTGTACTGTATGAACAGTACAGTACGTACAGTTTTCTATATTTTTTTTTGTTAAAAGTTTTATAAATATACTTGCGCGTTAGTTACCCTTGGTGCCCTTTTGCGGTCTCTCTTTTTTCCGTATGCATGATAGCACACGGTGGTTGATGGCACAACAAGGTCAGAAGCAGCTAACCAGCGCTGAATAGCAGCAATTCGGTGTCCGCTCGTGTACATCTCCTTAATTCGCATGCTGAGATCCTTTGAAATCTTTTTAACAGGCATTTCTGCGAGTAGAAAGAAATACAAACACAAGAATGTATATTCGATGTTTAGTCTGTGTATTCTATATGCAGTCAATACACAAAATGGATGGTGTATTTATACGGTAATGACTCACATTAGAGTACGCCCATTTTCAACACCTGTACCTGGTCGCCATGCATAAAAGGTCACACACTTTGCATAGCCTTCCACTCGATGATCTTTATCTGAACTTGCCCTTGTCCAGATACTGCATTGTGCCACCTGCTTCCATGGAGCATCCCCGATTCTATGGACGCAAGAACCCTCTCACCTCTGCCGTGCCTGTCAAGCTGAAAAAGCGAAAGGCGGTTGCCGTTTCCATGCCAAGGGCAAAGCGACAGGCTAAGGCCAATAAAGAAAACCTTCTGCTGACCCCAAAGGTTAAGGGTTTTCTTAGACGTAAGCCTCATGTGAAGAAGATATACGGTGATGTACTCTCGACACAAATCGATTGGCCGCCAACCCATTGAATCCGCAGACCACTTCCTCCCATATGCTTCGACGACTCTGCTGTAGCTGTCCCGGAAATCTTTAGCCCGTCTTCTCCACCCCCATTTTCTCCGGTTCCATCTGACGACGCTGCCGCCTTTGAAATCCACGGGTCACTGTCTCATTTGCTTTTGGACGACTCTGCTTCTCGCCTGGAAATCCAAGGGTCACTTTCTCCGTCCCTCTTCGACAACGCTGCCGTTTCTCGTCTACCGGTTATCCACAGGTCACCTCCTCCACTCTCCCTCGATGCCGCTTCTGTCCATGGAACCCCCATCTCATCCTCCGTTGCACCCATCCCCCCAGATGTCCAGACGCCATGCACAAGACGCAGCTCGTTAGACCGGATGCTGAATGGGATTAGTGTGGATCTCCCTGGGAATTCTATTGTGCTAGTTAAGATAGATCTGCTTCTGGAGACGATGCTAAATGTGGAGCAACAGATGCTACAAATGGAGCAACGGATGGAGAAGATAGAGGCTGACATAGCGGGCATACATTATTTGCTCGGTGCTAATGCCCCTGTTTCCCTGACGCCGGAGCAGGGGGGTGACAGGGATGTGATGAATGAGACCTTCGACCCCCTTCCATCACCAAGCGCACCCCCTCCACCAGAAGATGTAATGTACATGTATGCCGTTGAGAAGGACATGACAACCCCGTCAAGACCACGCCAGGAGACAACACGGCGACCACGACCGGAGGAAAGCTTCCTCACAGACATCCTACCATCGCCCGTCGCCTCAAGCACACCCGCTCCCAAAAGACCTACACCCGCTCGCATCGAAATGGTGCCCGACATCACCCTGTGCGATCTGCCACCGAAGCTCAGGGAGAATTATAGGGTGAAGAGTGCTGGTGTACCCCACAATTATGCCTTGTTAATTTTTAAGCACCATGTTCCCTACGCGTTGTACTGCGAGTGGGCCTTCAAAGTGAACTACGATGGGAATCGCGTAAAAAGGCGCTTCCTGTCAATTTAAGGAAAAACATTGTGGAAGAAATGCGGCGCTTTTATCCAGTTACAGATCCTGTAATGAAAGGCGTTCGAGACTGCATTAATGGCGTTTTGCGCCATGCAAGGAATTGGCCATGGATGGACAATGTGGAGGACTTTCAGTGAGACTATACTGTTGTGCTGAACTGTATTGTACTGTACATGTTTTGCCCTACAGTACCCGCTGTACTTAAAAAAGGAGATGTTGTGTGTTTTTTTACACAGGACATGCACAACTCCAGTCCCTGGGGGCCGAAAACAGGCACGGTTTTCAAGGTTGCCCTGAAAACCTGCCCTGTTTGCTGCCCTCTAGGACTGAACTGGTGCAGGTTTGACTGACAGTGTTGCTCACCATCCCACTGTACTGTACTGTATACAGTACTGTGTTTCTTTAATAAAGGAGATGTTACTTAAAATGCTTCAACATTGTATTTGTAAATAAATGTTTTTGAACTGACTCCACCAATAAAAGAACATGTTGATTTATCTTACTGTACTGTACATTGTTTCCATTTGCTCCTTTGATAGTACTGTATAACAAAATACAGTGTTTCTAGAATGTCGAGGCTTGCTGCACTGTTTTAATTTACTAAAATTAATTTTGCCTATAGATTTTAGGAACCCCCTCACTTCATTCCAACAGGGTCCGACAAGTAATGGCGACGAGAAAGGGTCACGCCGGCGAGGACGGTCCTATCATTGAGCGTAATGGCGGAGAAAGCTTTGAACCGGCTAAGTCAGAATGAGCAGAAACCTGGAACCCACAACTCCGGTTCTGTTCAACCTAGAGGGCTCAGATTCGGTCACCATGTAGTCCTAGTTGCGGCAGGATTGCATGGCAAATTGCGACCCTCTCGTGGCAGCAGAACGGAGTCAGGGTAATGGTAAAGTTTAGGTTTCTGCCATTGATTTACATGGCAGAAAAAAAGCCACTTTGGTAATGTGCTTTTAAACTGTATTTTGGTATCTCCCGTTCCGGGGGTCGTGGAAGGCTGATATTTTGCCACTATGGCAAGGGTCCTTCCGCATGAGGACCAGGCGAATTTCAACCCGCTCAGACCCACAGAACGGATTATTTTAAATTATATTCGCGCAATTGGCGTGGGAACTACTTAGGGCCTCGGTCAAGTTCACGGCCAATTGGCGTGGGAACTTCTGTTCTAGGGCACCTAGAAATAAAATTCATTTTGCCCATAGATGTTAGGCACTGTATACCACTGTGTACTGTAGAAAACACATAATGTAAACGATACTGTACATGTAGAATAAATGCATAGTTTTATTTTTTCGGGTTTATTACACAGTATACTGTACAGCCGGAAAACATCAGCATACAGTACAATATTATCCATCGAAATCCCCCCATTAGCCGTTTTCTTTTCTGAGGAAAAACAAAAAGAAAAGTTTTAATGTACAGTAATGGTTAGCCCCCTAAAGAAATACCCAGCCAGCCCCACCAATAATTATCTCCTGTTCATATGCGCATGCGCCTAGCGTTCCACCAATAGTTTAGTATGTGCAGTACAGTACGGTAGAAGCCGCTCAGCCAATGATATTGCTTACAGGAAAATCGCTTGACTTTTGAATCGCACCGATATTTATACAGTATTGTCAAAATAAAAAAAACACAGAAAATAATACGGCAACAATACAGTACTCACCATTGAATTTCCCATTCAGCTGGCGCCAGCGCCGGTCCACTGCCAGTCCAGCTTTCTTGATCATCCATGTCGATAGTTTGCAGCGGGACTAGTCCACCTGTAGTCAGCTGGTGAGGCTGGAAATTGCTTAGGTACATGCAAGCTTCATCAAAACTGCACGCGAAATCCGGCTCAGGCTCAGGGTTGTCACTGACGGTGGGACCGTTATTGGAAGCCGGTGCTGGTGCATTGCTTGGCAGCGACTGTCGCTTCTTAGTTGGTTTTAACACGACCTTTCGCCTTTTGCCGCCTTCATGATCATAGATACCGGAAAAATCTGGTGATACACACCAATACCCGCCAACAAATTGTGGCTCAATACGATGAAAACCGGGATCGCTACATAACCTTTTCCTTACTGCACGCTTCCACGTATGAGGAGTTGGCGAAAATTTGTAAAAGTCATAGTTTTCTATAAAATACTGATAAATTTGACCAACTGTTGCCATCTTATCATCTGTTGCATTAATCGCGGCCCATATCAAATACGCGTAACTTCTGTCGGGTTTTTGGAAAGCGGGCTGCACTTGAACACTCATGGCGGGTGGGTCTCTGGAGAATACTGTAACTGAAACTGGTATTTGTCTTTCTTTAATATGAAAAGACTAAATTGATACATTTTTGCAACCTCTTCCTTCAGTCTCAAGGCCAAGGCCAAGTTACAATGGCACACTGTGGTACAGTATCTTTTTTAAACGAAACACCTGCAAGCCGACACATTACTGATTCGGCGTAATACAATTCATGAATATCTGCCATCTGGCGGACACGCGAAGCATTGCAGCCTATTAAAATCCGAACCATTATCAATAAACGCATCAACCGCGTATCAGCCGGGCATGACCCGTGGCTGGGAACGCAAGATGAACGCGGCATGCGCCAGGTGAACAGCGTCGCATTCCAGGAACAAGCCAGGTAAAAACCGGTGATTTGTTAGAATAAAAGCTGCCGTAGCAGTACGAATAACCAGATCATACAAAGCATTACGTTGTTTAACTCGGGCTTCTGCCTGCTTTATTTTCATCCCAGTAAGGGACTGCAGCTTTAACAGGTGTAGGCAGAGGCACTCAGCTATTAACCTTCAGCGGTTTACTCATATCAGTGTTATAATATTTCCCACGCTGTTACTTCAAGAAACAAAAACAAAATCATATAAACAAAATCCTATCCCATTCAGGGATCTAACTACACAGCAGAATCAGCCTCTGTAACTTTTGCTGGGCCAACTAACCAGGTTCCCCAGCTTAAAACAATACCCTCTCATTTAGGGTCACTAGATACAGCGTACAGTCTTTCAGATACAGCAATAAACATTTGTTTGTCTTATCTGTTCGTGGTGGGAACTCGGTCCCAAGTGTCCATGCAAATATTCGGGTACTGCGATACTTGAAGGGGGCGTCCTCCCCGAACTGGATGCAGAGGAGCAGCGAAACCCCCAGCGTCCAGGGTCTAAGAAGAGAGACTGAAATGCAACCCTCTCTATTCTAAATACCTGTGCTAGTGCTAGTGATTAGGAAAGCAGGTGAGGGAGAACTAGACACTTTGTAATCTGTGGTCAGGACTTTCCATCCACCAGCCTGAGTAAATGTGAAGCTGTGGAATGGATCATTTTGCACTATTCCTGCACTTTCTGACCTAAAACAGGGCAGAAACATCTAACATCTTTGGACTATGTCACAAATACACATATATATATATATGTGTATGTGTATTTGTGTATATATATATATATATGTAGAGGTATCAGTACCGTGTTAGCCGAGCTTCAATAATCAAAAAATAAATAGATGATACCGTTCTGTGGCTAACGAAATGCTTTTATTTGTGCGAGCTTTCGAGATACACTGATCTCTTCTTCCGGCGATGTTACAATGAATGAAGCAAGCAAAAGCTATACTATAACAGTGTCTATTGGAATGTTATCTGTGCTGGTCCTTCCCCCGGTGTGGATGTGTTATATGGCTGGAGGTGTCAAAAGGTTCCTGAAAGCAAGTGATGAAAGAGTATGTGTGTGTATCAGTGTGAATTAACATGAATGGAGAGCCCACAGTATATACAGTGCTTTACAAAAGGTGTGTGTGGAGTGGGAGCGGATATAAATGGTGTGGGTGGGTGTGGAAATGTGAGAGTTAGTAGCATAACTAAAAGTGTGTGTGGATACTATGTAGTCCCTATTGGTGTATAGGGATGGAAAAACAAGGAGTATAAGTATGTGTGAGAGACAGCTGTGTGTGCATACATATACTGTAGCACAGTATGTACAGACATGGCTTATAGCACTCATGGGAAGAGAGTTCACTTGTGTCAGTAATGATTCATAAAATTTCGATCTCTGTTTAGGCCACTGCTAAGTGTCCCGAACAGTTGCATAAATTTGTATTCATGCAACCGTCTCTCTTTCGGTGTTTTAAGATTACCTTTGAGTATGGCAACCCTCAGATCGTTCCTCTTATGGCCAGAGTCAGAGAAATGTTCGCCAACAGGACTCTCTCTTGTTCCGCGTGTGATGCTGTGGCGGTGCAGGTTCATTCTCTTGTTTAGCCCCTGCCCTGTCTCACCTATGTAGTAGCAGCCCCCTGGGCATTTCATGCACATGATGAGGTACACATCCACACCGGGGGAAGGACCAGCACAGATAACATTCCAATAGACACTGTTTATAGTATAGCTTTTGCTTGCTTCATTCATTGTCACATCGCCGGAAGAAGAGATCAGTGTATCTCGAAAGCTCGCACAAATAAAAGCATTTCGTTAGCCACAGAACGGTATCATCTATTTATTTTTTGATTTTATATATATATATATATATGCAGTGTTCGACAAATCACCCAAAAATCTACTCGCCCAACCAAAAAAATCTACTCGCCACCTAGTCCCGCCCCCAACTCAGCCCCTAGTCCCGCCCCCAACTCCGCCCATAGTCCCGCCCCCAACCCCGCTTTAAAATAAAATATATAAATAAAATACATTTAATAAATTCCTAGTCAGAACAACACAGGGAGAGGGGAGGGTGACACAGGGAGAGGGGAGGGTGACACAGGGAGAGGGGGAGGGTGACAGGGAGAGGGGGAGGGTGACACAGGGAGAGGGAGGGTGACAGGGAGAGGGAGGGTGACACAGGGAGAGGGAGGGTGACACAGGGAGAGGGTGAGTGACACAGGGAGAGGGAGGGTGACACAGGGAGAGAGAGGGTGACAGAGGGAGAGGGTGACACAGGGAGAGGGAGGGTGACACAGGGAGAGGGTGGGTGACACAGGGAGAGGGTGGGTGACACAGGGAGAGGATGGGTGACACAGGGAGAGGGAGGGTGACACGGAGAGGGTGGGTGACACAGGGAGAGGGAGGGTGACACAGGGAGAGGGAGGGTGACACAGGGAGAGGGAGGGTGTCACAGGGAGAGGGAGGGTGTCACAGGGAGAGGGAGGGTGACACAGGGAGAGGGAGGGTGACACAGGGAGAGGGTGGGTGACACGGAGAGGGTGCTTGACACAGGGAGGGGGTGCTTGACACAGGGAGAGGGTGACAGAGGGAGATGGTGGGTGACACCGGGAGAGGGAGGGTGATACAGGGAGAGGGTGACAGGGAGAGGGAGAGAGGGTGACACAGGGAGAGGGTGGGTGACACAGGGAGAGGGAGGGTGTCACGGAGAGGGAGGGTGACACAGGGAGAGGGAGGGTGACACAGGGAGAGGGAGGGTGACACAAGGAGAGGGTGGGTGACACAGGGAGAGGGAGGGTGACACAGGGAGAGGGAGGGTGACACAGGGAGAGGGAGGGTGACACAGGGAGAGGGAGGGCGACACAGGGAGAGGGAGGGCGACACAGGGAGAGGGTGGGCGACACAGGGAGAGGGTGGGCGACACAGGGAGAGGGTGGGTGACAGAGGGAGATGGTGGGTGACACAGGGAGAGGGAGGGTGACACAGGGAGAGGGAGAGAGGGTGACACAGGGAGAGGGTGGGTGACACAGGGAGAGGGAGGGTGTCACAGGGAGAGGGAGGGTGACACAGGGAGAGGGAGGGTGACACAGTGAGAGGGAGGGTGACACAGGGAGAGGGAGGGTGACACGGAGAGGGAGGGTGACGCAGGGAGAGGAGGGCGACGCAGGGAGAGGGAGGGTGACACAGGGAGAGGGTGGGTGACACAGGGAGAGGGTGACACAGGGAGATGGTGGGTGACACAGGGAGAGGGAGGGTGACACAGGGAGAGGGTGGGTGACACAGGGAGAGGGTGACAGAGGGAGATGGTGGGTGACACAGGGAGAGGGAGGGTGATACAGGGAGAGAGTGACACAGGGAGAGGGTGGGTGACAGAGCGAGATGGTGGCTGACACAGGGAGAGGGAGGGTGATACAGGGAGAGGGAGAGAGTGTGACACACTCACAGACACACAGACATTCACACTCACTCAGACAAACTCACACTCACAGTCTGTCACTCACACACACAAACACTCACCCGTAAGGCAGGGGGGCCTCCGCACGGCAGGAGGGCCTCTGCAAGGGGCCGCGCCCCCTCCAGAGTGGGACGCCGACGCCGCAGTATTCACTGATAGATGTAGAAGGGCCGGTAGGGGATTTCCCCTGATTAGAGCAGGGAGAGGCTCCGGTTAGGGGATTTCCCCTGCTGAGAGCAGGGAGAAGAGCCAGTTAGAGGGTTTCCCCTGCTAACAACTGAGCTGGCCATCAGGGGTTTCCTTAACAGCTGACAGATCGGCAGACTGTCCGTAGAGGCGGCACACCGACGCCGCGTGGGGTGAGGGGGGGTTACGGAGGCCGGGAGAGATTGGTGTGAGGGGGGGGTGGCGGATGGCCCGATGCGAGGGGGGCGGGGGGGCGGGTGGCCCGATGCGAGGGGGGGCGGGTGGCCCGATGGGAGGGGTGACAGATGGCCCTGCAGGGGCCTGAGGCAGACAGGCATGGAAGCGGCTGGCTGCCGGAAGGGGGAGGAGTAGAAGCGCTGAGGAGGGAGTCCACTACTCAGAGAGCCGGAGGCGGGGTAATCTCCCCCAACAACATGAACCCGCCTCCGTCTTTTTTTTTTTTTCTCCAGCGCGAGCGCGGTAAAAACAGCAGCGCGAGCGTGGGAAATTTAAAAAACACGTGTGCTGCTTGGGCTAATATTTACTCGCCCGGGGGTTAAATCCACCCGCTCCGGGCGTGTTAATGTATATAATTGTCGAACACTGTATATATGTATATACATATATATGTATATACATGTATATACACATACACACACACACACACACACACACACTACTTCTATATATAACATTGTTATCAGTGTGAGTTAGTGTCCCGCAGAGCTTACACCCTATATATATATATATGTCACTGGAGACCAGGCCAAATACACCTTTTTATTTCAGGGATCAGTCACAGGGCAAAACAGGCAGTAAAATAAATTGCGGTTTATTCGGATAAGACTTTGGAAACACACAAAAATACAAGATACAGAAAATATACACTTACTGGGGTCTGGGGAATGAGATCTAGCCCTTTCCTAGTTGCAAGGCGCCTGCTTCAGCAAAGGGTTACCTTGATAGGACCCTGGTTCTGGACTCCTGGACGGAAATCCAGCCTGCTGGCTTGGCCTCTCCATGCTTCCCTGTGTGAATAGCTCTTTCACAGAAGCACATTTGAGAGGCCTGCCAGCAGCTGCTTTTCTTCCAATCTCCAACAAAGAAAAAAAAGAGAGCTGCTTAACTGCACGCTCTTGTATAGGCTGGCTTGCCTACCTAAGACACTGAGGGGTCTGATAGCCAATTACAGCAGGGAATGAGATTGTGTACGCACTCATCGGAGGAAAAGATTCAAAACTTTGCCAATTAAAATTGTGCTTATGCGTTTTGACATACAGGGCCGTTTTTAGCTAGTCCCAGACCTCCTGCGGTATATTAAAAATATAATAATCACAGTGTATAATATAACAAGTTTATCAAAGTGACAAAATATCAACAAATAACCTAATTTATAGCACCCTAAAGAACTGAGCAGCCCCTGGGAAACACGTCTATTGGGAGGGAAACCCCTGAGAAGCTGCAGTCAGGGGGCAGAGCTAAGTGTGGCCATTTCCAATGTTCTGATTGATCAGGGATCTTCACAAGAGCTCCCTATTGGACAGAGGAGGTGGAGGAGGGACCAGGACACAGCAGGTCATGGTATAAAAGGCAGGAGCTAATACAGTTCTTATCAGTCTGTTTGTGATCATCTTTCTACAACATGTCCCTTTGTCTTCCAGCTCCTGAACCAGCTCCAGATGGTGAGTATTTGGCTAAATATACATCACTTTATAGAATTCATACTTTGTTGTATTTATATTGAGCTTTATTTCACACCTGTTTGTTAGATTGCATTTCAATTAACTTGTGCTAATTATGTTTACTTGTTCATTTTTATATGTTTGGTTCATGTTCATTTTCCTGCCGTACAATATAGTTTCAATGTTATATTCACCTATTTTGTTGCAAATGAAATATTAATCAGTGTTTACTCTGAGATCTGATTTGTACAGCATATAATAACATGATTTTGGAGAAACATTTGAAACTTCCAAACATATTGACTTAATAGGTAAGAGAATCAACAGATAAAAAAAACTAGGTTGATGGATGATTTCAGTAAATTTTAATGGCCTTTTCGGTAACCTATAATTGACAACACTTTCCTACTATAATCTTCCAGCAAGTACAAAATGATGGGCTTTTCACATAAATAAATGAACGGGATAATTTTATCAGCAATGTACAAATTAGCATCAAAAAGGCAAAACGAGAAGACAAAAGTGCACAGAAATTGTGCCATTTTATATTTGTTATATTTCTATTCATTTTTCTCTATAAACTGTTTTTTCATATTTTTATGTATAACTTACAACGGATCATTATGTAGTAATAATAAGCTTATATACAGACTTATTCTGTTGTTGATAATACTTTATATTTAAGCCTCACATTATAACTTTTTAGTAACATACTGTAGAAGATACTCCCCTAATAGTAGGACAGATTATGTAATATAGTAGGGAATACACTAGTGCAGCGGTGCGCAAAGTGGGGGGCGCGACCCCCAGGGGGGGCACAAGTATACCGGCGGGGGGCGCAGAGTTTACAGAGGCCCCGCGCGCTTCCCGAAGGCACTTAAATTAAGTGCCGGGGGAGCTGCAGGGCCTCTGTAAACCTACTTACCTTGATTCAGCCAGCATCTGGAGATGCGTCGCCATGGCAACGCGGCGTCAACCGATGCTTTGGGGTCATGTGATGTCACGTTGCTATGGCAACGTGACGTCATGACGTCCAGACACCAGGAATCAAGGTAGGGGGAAGGGAGTGCGTTGAGAGGAGGACATCCGGCAGGGGGGGCGCAGGGAAAAAAGTTTGCGCCCCCCTGCACTAGTATGCTGATAGAGTCTGAGCGATGCCACAAGACATACTGTATTAGCCCGAATATACAGCAGGGCCCCGCTTCTCGGCGCTCTGCTTTTTGGCGATCCGCTGATACGGCGGCACCGAGAAGGGGGCCGCCATGTTGAATCCTAAGTCGTGCATGCGCAGAACGGGCGGGTGCGCCAGGCGCAGACCGCAGTTTGCACGCGCATACCTTAGTTTACGCATGCAGAGCATAAGTCGCACATGCGCAGAATGGCGAAAATGCCGGTTTTTGCATGCGCAGAACTGAAAATTGCCGGATCCGCTTTCCGGCGATTTTCACTATACGGCGGGCCTCTGAAACGGAATCCGCCGTATACCCCGGGCCCTCCTGTAGTACAGTCTCGCACATAATACAACCGTAAAGTTTTGAAGGTGTTCTACATGAAAAATAAAAGTTTTTAGGCTGCGCTTATAATACGAGTACAGTTTTCGAAAGGACATTTTTAGGAAAAAAACATAGTACTATATTCGGGCCAGTACGCTACTTATTGAATAGTACGAGGCTTTCAGAAATGCCAGTTGCTGCTCTGATGATTTTGTTCCTCCTGACAAACAAACAACAACAATTGGAGAATTCTCTGTTTCAGGAACCAGTTGAGTTTGATAAAGTTGCAATTTACTTCTCCAAGAACGAGTGGGATTATTTAACAGAAGAACAGAAGGAACTTTACAAGGATGTGATGATGGAGAATTACCAGGCTCTCTGCTCTCTAGGTAAGAGAGAGAGAGAGAGAGAGAGAGAGAGAGAGTGTGTGTGTTTTCCAAAACTACAGCAACTGAATGTATATCTCTATATAGTGATATCCGTGTACATAGCACTGCACAGCAATACACGTAACATAACAATATAGCAGATAATGGGAATAAGAATTTTCTATGGTGTAAACACATTAAATATATACGTATCTCCCCTGACACATACAGGATGTGTCAATGTGACGCCGGAGATTGTATCAATGATTGAGCGTGGAGAAGAGCCATATATAAGAGGTCACCAGCAGTATAAGGAGAAGGAAAGTCC
This sequence comes from Ascaphus truei, assembly GCF_040206685.1. Taxonomy (NCBI): domain Eukaryota; kingdom Metazoa; phylum Chordata; class Amphibia; order Anura; family Ascaphidae; genus Ascaphus; species Ascaphus truei. The sequence continues at coordinate 10,964,138 of NC_134502.1, forward strand.
TACAGATATCAGCACTGGTGAGTAATAAACACTTTAGTGGTGGGTGCTCTAGGAACAATCATTATATAATATATTTCATTAAAACAAGGAAACTCAATCACAAATTAGTATATCTATCAATAATTTCTAATGTCCTTTTGTAACTTTACCTTTCCCATAATAAAGTGGAAATGTATGTGGTACACGCTTCCTGATTTTATTTATATTTATCTCGCTGGTAGGCAATATCCTCACAAATTAAGTTTTGAATGCTTTTCTGCACTTCTAATTGGAAACATTTACTGAATACCTGATTTGTTACACATCTTACCATGTGTATTCTGTATCTTTACAATCTTTAAACTAAATCTGACGTTTGAAAATAATTTTTTGTGTTTTGATGTTAATGTATTTCTTTACTCCAATTTTTTTCTCCAGCTGATGGATTCATAAGCAGGAATTCTCCTGAAGGATGTCACATTTTGCTCTCTTCACCAGATTGTGTAATGGAAGATACCAGTGTTACCCAAATGTATCATGGAGCAAATCACATTAGTCAAGATATACCAACCCAGAGTCTGAGAGAAACTGTGAGCATTATGGTTAATGAATCAACTTCACAGGAAGAAGGAAATCTCCCAGACTCCCACATATATACCATCAGAGAACATACAGATACAGGATATGTATCTACTCCTATTACAAAGTGTAACAAAGGAAACATGAATGCAGGGAACGTTCCCAAGAACTTGTCAATAAAAGAAAAACCATTTGTATGTTCTGAATGTGGGAAATGTTTCACATATAATTCTACTCTCCTTAAACATCAGATAATTCACACAGGAGAAAAAACATTTGTATGTTCTGAATGTGGGAAATATTTTACCCATAACTGTAATCTTCTTAGACATCAGAGTATTCACACAGGAGAAAGACCATTTGTATGTTCTAAATGTGGGAAATGTTTTGCCCTGAACTCTACTCTTGTTAATCATCAGAGACTTCACACAGGAGAAAAACCATTTGTATGTTCTGAATGTGGGAAATGTTTTACTCAGAACTCTACTCTTGTTAAACATCAGAGTGTTCACACAGGAGAAAAACCATTTGTATGTTCTGAATGTGGGAAATGTTTTACTCAGAACTCTACTCTTGTTAAACATCAGAGAGTTCACACAGGAGAAAAACCATTTGTATGTTCTGAATGTGGGAAATGTTTTACTCAGAACTCTACTCTTGTTAAACATCAGAGTGTTCACACAGGAGAAAGACCATTTGTATGTTCTGAATGTGGGAAATGCTTTACGAAGAACTCTAATCTTGTTAAACATCAGAGAGTTCACACAGGAGAAAAACCATTTGTATGTTCTGAATGTGGGAAATGTTTTACCCAGAACTCTACTCTTGTTAAACATCAGAGAGTTCACACAGGAGAAAAACCATTTGTATGTTCTGAATGTGGGAAATGTTTCACAAATAACCCTTCTCTTATTATACACCGGAGAATACACACAGGAGAAAGACCATTTGTATGTTCTGAATGTGGGAAATGTTTCACAAGTAACCCTACTCTTGTTGAACATCAGAGAATTCACATAAGAGAAAGACCATTTGTGTGTTCTGAATGTGGGAAATGTTTTGCCAGTAAGTCATGTGTTGTTAAACATCAGAGAAGTCACACAAAGGAAAGACCATTTGTATGTTTGGAATGTGGGCAATGTTTTACCAAGAATGTAGATCTTGTTATACATCAGAGAATTCATACGGGAGAAATACGATTTGTATGTTCTGAATGCGGGAAATGTTTTTCCAAGAATGCAGATCTTGTTAGACATCTGAGAGTTCACACAGGAGAAAAACTGTTTGCTCCAAACGTGGTAAATGTTTTGCACACAGAAACGTTTACCTTGTAATAAAACACTGAAAATTATGGATTTTATTTTTTGAAAAAGAATTATCTTTAAACTGTTATGGAAACAATGCATTTATAGTTATTGTGTTGAATATTGTGCTTTTTATTATTACTTAAATTAGAAAAATAAAAGGCAAGTGGGGAATTTGTATTGTTTAAAAAAAAAAAGTATTTCTAGTTGTATATTCCTTGTAAGATAATTTTTATTTTTTTTCTAACTTGTATTTTATTGAAATAATTGTGCATGAAATACAATAAGACATACGTTGCATAGTTGTTTTGTGCATCACAATAAAATAAATACAATCATTAGGACATAAACTGTAGAAGTCAGGGGTACCACGACTTTTCGCTCCCTACAGAGCCGTGGAAAACGGGGTAAAACCGGGATTGGGGGTAACGAGGAGAAAGAAAAAAAAGGGGGGGGGGAAATGGGGTAACGGAAGGAGGATTAGGGGTTGGGAAAGGGGATGGGGAGGGATGGTATCTATTAATAGATTTTTGTATCACCGATTCAAGTGGATTATTCCAACTGTCGGCAGCAATATGTGGGTACGAGCTCATGGCAGATGTGAGGGATGGAATATTTTGGGGGTCCCTGTGGACACCCACTCCTAGGGGAGAACGCATCTATCGCTATCATTGCCAAATTGTGTTACGCTCAACCCTGGGTATGTCTGTCTGTACCAACCATGGCAACCAGACGTTTAGATAATTGTCACCAGTGTCATTAACTAGACTCGTTAACTTTTCAATCTGGCAAATAAACCACATGCGATTCCTAATCTTTGGGATGTTTGGTATGTCGGGGCGTTTCCATAATGCTGCGATCTCACACCTTGTTGCAATTGCAAAATGAGCAATTAATTTATTTTGTGATTTTGATAGATCTCTTAGAGGTCTGTTCAGGAGGAACAGCCAAGGGTCTGGGGGAATAGTAAGGTCAAAAATCCTCTGTATCCAATTCCTGATCTTTTCCCATACTTGGGCTTTTCGTGGGCAAGACCACAGCATATGTAACAAGCCGGCCGTTCCCCCGCACTGCTTGGGGCACAATGGGGAGGAACCTGGCATGAATTTAGATAATTTGAGTGGGGTGAGGTACCATCTCATGAGTACTTTATATGCGTTCTCCTTTAGTGTGGTGCATATAGAGCTATTTTCCGTAGCTAAGAATATGGTGTTCCATTCGTCAGCCTCTAGTGTCTCTCCCAAATCTATCTCCCAATGGTTTCTAAATGCTGGGGTGTGTTGGTGCGATACTAAGGAATCGACTACCTCTCCGTATATCGTTGATATAAGTCCCTTAGTGTCGGTTTCTGCCCGACAGAGCTTTTCGAATTTTGTCAGAGGTGGGTATGGGGCCAATTTGTTGTAGAAAGCTCTTATCTGGAGGTATTTAAATAATTCTGCATGGGGTATATTTTGTTCTGATCTGATATGATCGAATGTTTTAATTTTTAGATTATAACCCTCCAGGTCTTTGATCCTATTGTATCCTTTTGATCTCCAAATTGAACTATTACTGCCTATTAGGCTGGGTATGAACCTCGGATTATTCCATAGGGGGGACATCAGGGAGTTGTCTGATGTGAGAGAATTCTTCATTTTCGAAGATTCCCAGACCGATAGCGAGTTGGTCAATGAGGTTAGTGGCAAATCGATGTGTTTTCTGGAACTTTTAGGTAGCCAAATTAAACTGCTAAGGTCCAATGGGGAACAAGCAGTACCTTCCAACTCCACCTACCTTTTCAATTTAGGGTCGGAGTGCCATTGTATAATATGACTTAAATGCGCCGCTTTATAATACGATAACAGGCAGGGTACCGCTAAGCCTCCCGCTAAAACAGATCTTTTCATATTTGTTTTATTGACTCTCGGTTTTTTACCCTTCCAGATAAACTTAGATATTTCAGACTGAAGCGAAAGTATATCTTTCAGTTTGAGTGGCACTGGTAAAGTTTGGAAGAGGTATAGAATACGGGGGAGTAAATTCATTTTAATGCTATGTATCCTACCTATCCAAGAAATTTTCTTGGAGGCCCATCTGGAGAGGTCCTTTTTCAATGACCGAATCAGGTTGGGATAATTTGCGGTATAGATATTTTTAGCACTTTTTGTGATGTGAATACCTAAATATTTTATGGATTTCTTTTGCCAGTTAAATTGAAAGTTCAACTTTAACAATTTCTCTGTGTGGCTAGGGAGATTAATGTTTAGAGCTTCCGATTTGGATTGATTTATTTTAAATCCAGATACTTTGGAGAATCTGTCTAGTAGGTCAAATAGGTTTGGTAGGGAGGTGAGGGGTTTTGAGATAATTAATAAGATATCATCAGCATACAGGGCCGCCTTGTGTGATTGCGAGTATGCGTTTAACCCTGAGATATCTGGATTGTCTCGGATGTGTGCCGCCAAAGGTTCGATACATAGGGCAAACAGGAGAGGGGATAAAGGGCACCCCTGTCTCGTGCCGCTCTGAATCTGGAATGGGAGTGAGGGGAAACCCGGATGTATAACCTTGGCTGTTGGGCCTGAGTATAGAGACATAAATGCTCCGCTCACCCGACCTCCGAATCCAAATGCTGCGAGTGTTTCTTTAAGATATGGCCAGTCAATCCTATCGAAAGCTTTTTCTGCACCCAGACTTAATAACATACTTTGATTGTTATTTTTGTTTGCCAATTCAAGCAGATCAATAAATCGTCGGGTATTGTCCACTGCCTGCTGCCCTTTGATAAAGCCGACTTGATCTGGATGCATTAGTCTGGGTAGGATTAGACTCAATCTATTAGCCAGGAGTTTAGCAAATAATTTGATATCAGTATTAATTAAGGATATAGGTCTATAACTTTTACAATTCAGTGGATCCTTTCCAGATTTATGTATTAGTGATATTGACGCTCGCAGCATGTCTCCAGGGATTGGGGCTCCCGCTAAAATCTCGTTGAACATGTGGAGCAGCCTTGGGGCAAGTAATTCCGAGAATTTCTTATAGTAAAGCCCCGAGAAACCATCCGGACCAGGTGCCTTTGATGATTTGAGTTGTTTGATAGCTTGTGACACTTCTTCTAAAGTGAAGTCAGCGCCTAGACTTTCTCGATCGCTCTCTGTCAATCTCTCTAGCTTTGAGCTGGCCAAGAAATCTCTTAAAGCCTTGCTCGTTTTGCTGTTATGTGCCACTTTCTTCCCATCATATAAGGAACCATAAAAAGAACCAAATTCTTCTACTATCTTTTGGGGGTTGACTGTGTGGATGCCAGATTTTAAGCGTAAAGCTTGGATATTAAACTTGGATTGTCTCTCTCTTAGCGCTCGTGCGAGCATCGTATCCGGCCTGTTAGCTTTTTCATAAAACTTTCTCTTTGACCAACTTAATGAGTTATCGGCCCTGGACGTTAATAACATATTCAGTTCAATTTTGGTATCTTTTAATGCCTGAAATGTTTGTTTGTCTGGGTGAGTCTTGTGAGATATTAGTAGAGAGTGAAGTTTGTCTTGAAGAATAATAATTTTAGCATGTCTCTCCCGTTTTCTTTTAGCGGTGATGCTGATTAATAGGCCCCTCAATGTTGCTTTGTGAGCTTCCCATAGAATAATATGAGATTCCACAAACCCTGTGTTTAGTTTAAAGAATTGTTCAATATCTTGACCTATTGCATCGCAAAGTACGGGTATTTTTAAAATTGACTAGTTGAGTTTCCAGTTCGCCCCCGGTCTAAAGGCCTGAATTTTGTTGCACCGTAGCTCTATTGGTGCATGGTCGGACCATGAAATATCGTGGATCTCGGAGCAAGCGACCATAGGAACCAATTGACCTGAAACGAAGAAGTAATCGATTCTGCTATATGATGTGTGTGGGTGGGAGTAGAATGTATAATCTTTACTTGTCGGGTGTATCTCTCTCCATATATCCACTAATTGGTTATCCTTTATGTTTTTGAGGAGGGAAGAATGTGCCTTTTTGTTGTCTGAATCTTTTCCTCCCGATCTATCAAGGGAAGCTTGCATTACAATATTGAAATCACCTGCAAGGATGATTCTACTTTGAGATATTGAACTTAGGATTCGGAAGAATTTATTAAAGAATGCGGCGTCCTGTATACAAGTATTCCTTGTAGGATTATTATTATTTTTTTAATATAATTTGTTTATAAAATGCGTCTCTAATGTATTCCCATAAGTTTGAGTTTAGAAATGGGTTTCTGACACATCTTACAGTATATGTGCTGTTTATAGTTAACATTACAAGCAATAAATAAAATAAACTAGCATTGAACTCTGTGATGAAAAAGACAACAGGACGGTTAAAGATTAAGCCCAGTCCTGTTGTCCCTTTCATGAGATTCATTGCCTGTCACCACAGGGATTTTGTGAGGCACTGGAATTACCTGTGAATGTATTTCCAAAAACCATGTAAAATGTTATTGTACTTAAACGTAGTGGTACCATGTATTTTATTCATTAACACATTTTAGGGGCTATAGTAGCACCTTACTGGACATATATTGCAGATCAGAGACCACGTTCTCCATGGGAGCTATACCCCCCTCCTGGACAATATCCGATGGTTACCAGAAGTGTACGTAGGCACTCATTTTCCAGGATTTGGGGTGGGCCAAAGGAAAGGACAGAGTCCAGGGAATGTTGAGACCAAAGACTCCCTACTGAAATTGCACATGGTCCGAAGGAGGAGTTTTTCTTTTGCTGCCTAAATGGCATCTATCAGCCTGCCCTTGTTGAACTCTTGAGTTGGATCCCTTCATCTGCAATGGCTGCCTGCATAGGCACTCTCAAGGTTGGTCAGTCGATAGCTAGACGTGTAGCTATTGCATTGGTGTGAATGGGAAGGGGTAAATGTCCACATGCAAGCTGGATGTGGCTTGTGTGTAGCCTCAGTGATTGGAGAGTACCTGGAAATATGAGCCAGCGGTGATATGAAGACTTCAAAGCCGCAGAGGAGGCTAGATTTGTGGGAAATGATCTGGATATGAGAGCTTATGTTGCATCCAAGACCCAAGGAGAGGTAGTAGACCCCCTGTTAAAATACAGGTATACAAAAGGTGAGGGAGTGGTTGTTTTGCAGACACAGTAGGTAAACAGCAGCCCATTTGTGGCTTGACAGTTGTGGGTAGAATGTTGATTGTGGTTGTAGGCAAGGTCCAATTTGGATTTTGGCAAGGATGGGAGAAAAAGGGGACTAATAGCGCAATATGTAAAATAACTTTTAATACAACTTGCACAAATAAAATAATCCCTCTGAATGCACACTCACATTTTTATGTGTCATCCAGCAACGGTGGCGTAACGCTGCGATTGCTGAAAAAAATCACATTGAAATTACTTTCAGCGATCGAGACCAAGCCGTTGTGTAGCTCCGACTATAAGCGCAGGTGACGGCTGCAATACATTTGTTTTGAAGTGCCGTCCCGGCACTATAAGTGCGGCCTAAGTTGTTCCTTACTCTGCCTTGTGCTGTGATGCCTGTGTAAGTTGTTGTGGCGAGAATGGGGTTAATCAGGCCTTTAATAAAGATGTTATACCCGGCTGATTAACCCCAACTCGTATTGGGAGTGAAGGGGTTAAAAGTATATGCCTGACACTGATGTATTTGCCTCTGTCCCAGCCTTTTTATCACCATTTTGCAGGCTGCTCCCTGCCTGCAGTAATAGAATTACATACAAAGTGTGCTAAAATGTTTTACGGCACAAGATGGCGTTGTGAACGAGAAGCTGATTGAACCAGCCAGCTGATTGAATAAGCGTGGCTGGCTATGGGAGGTCTGTTTGAAGTATAGGTATCCATTTCCAAGTACTCGACCTCACCGATAATGGGAATAAGAATTTTCTATGTGCTAAACACTTTAAATATATACGTGTCTCCCCTGACATATACAGGATGTGTCAATGTGACGGTAGCGGGGTGCCAAGCGAGTAATAAAGGGGTCACCCCCATTAGGCACCCCCTTCAACCCCTTGAAGTGAGGGTTTAACCAGAAATGTACCTATAATACATATGTTCCCCTGCTTCACAACCAAAAGGTATGTCCCTTGGGTTATCATGTTCCCCCCTTTAGAGGAATTGCATGTATTTTTATTCCCCTGCCTCAGGGCAAAATGTGTTCTCTTTGCTGGATGTATATATTGTTCCATTTATTGGTGTTTGTACCTTTACAGTGTATGCACCAACCACATACACTGGGATCAGGTCGGGAGGAAAAGGGTTAATTGTATTTACTTGTTTATGGCCCTTTGTTCCCCTTCCCGCCTTTTCAGTCTCCATTTGCAGCCTGTCCCATAGGTCGCCATTGGAGCCCCATGCAATCCTATGGAGATTCCACAGTTTTGGGCCCGATACCTGAGAAGACCAGCACGAGGCGCCCGAGAGGAGGAGCGAAGTTTCTCCATTGAAAAAGAATGGCATAATGTCTTTCAATGGGGATTCCTCGAGTCCGCTCTCCAAGAATGAGTTGGATGCCTGCCAAACCGCAGCATTCGAAAATGGCTACTGTTTCACTAAAAAGAGCTTGATCTCTCAAGTGGCGTGGGAACTGGGTGACGGTCAAGTTCATCACCAATTAATGTGTGTAACTTTTGTTCTAGGGCAGTGAAGGAAATCCGTTATTTCCTCGCCTATGCTTCAGAACCAAAAGGAACCTATTCTCTGCCAAGAAAACTGAAGCCTTGTGACTGGATATACCATCTGCACCGTTTGCAGCAGACTTCCCCGGGAAGCTTTCACGCCCTGCCACTGTTATCTTCGACATTTGATGAACTTTCAGGCCTGGTAGACGAACGAAATGAAACGTAACGCAAGCCAGGTTTCAAATCCTTTGTCTCAATTTATTACTCATAGGGTAATGACTTTTATACAGGAAAAAAGAAGATATTGGTTAGAGGCGTAACATAGGCGTGTCTTGGGCGAAGCTTTGATTAGAGGCGTAATTTAGGGGCAGGACATATTAGTGGCATGATTTTTGGAACGTGTCTTTCCCAATACAAGCAATGTCTGAATACATGGCTTATTCATTGTCTGTTATCAAAAGAGACCTTGAATCTTTAGCAACTAATTATACTATTTTGCTTCTTGCAGAGAACCATTCTATTATATTCTAACTAAAACAGCAGGAAATTGACAACATAAAAGTATCTTAGCAATATCCTGAGCAGGAAGAAAAGAAATGCAATTTGGCAGAAACTGAGTGCATTTAGGAATTATATTTCAGCAAAAGGCTGACTACAGAATCTTAACTAGTTATGATCAGACAAAATGGAAGCTTAACACAAGTGTAGATTCTGGCCTGACCTACTGGTCCTAACAATTCCCTCCTTTTTGTTCTCTAAAAGAATAAATACCCTTACTTGGTACTCTTCTCTATGAATATGGCCTTATGGGGACCAATAGTATCATAGACTCTGTTCATGGCCACATATGAATTATTAGTTGCATACATGGCGTGAGATGAAACTGAAGGTTTCCTTGAGACAAATGAAAGCATTCCACACTTAGCACAGTGAAAAATAACAAAAATTGCTGCGATTATACTAATCACTACAATAAAATCATAGAGAATTTTCATACCCAATTCTCCGATCCAACTAGTGAGTCATCCAATTTAAGCTAAGGCCTGAGGACTCTTTACGCATCCTAGCCTGAATTTCCTGTAGCTTATCCATATCTTTATGAATAGCGCCAGACTCATCCTCAATATAGGCACAGCACTTCTGTCCTACAAGTTTACAAACACCTCCTTGTGAGGCTAGCAGATAATCAAGAGCCATTCTATTCTGTAATAATACTGTTCGGATCTGCTCTTGTTCCTGATGCTTGCCCATTACGCGCGATGACAATGGGCAACACAGTGGCAATATAGTCTATATATTTATTGCAGCATTCCACGGTGAGTACATCATTCCAAAAACTCATTATGCCTTTCAACAACTCATCCTTTTTGGAGGGTTTTGACACTTTCCGAATATGGTCCTTCAGCTGATGCCAGACCATTTCGATCGTATTGAAGTCTGGCGATCTGTTATTGGAAAAAAAGGACAATTGGTTTAAGAGCTAAAAACAGTGGGGAACAAAAATGGGACACGGTCTACTGCACTTACTCCGCTGGCGTCTTCACCCAGTTGATGCCGCGCTCAAGGATATGTGCCGTTGACGTGGTGTGCTTCGGATCGTTGTCCTGGTAGAAGCGGTGACCATTGGGGAACTCGCGTGTGATGTATTGCACTATCTCGGGCACAATGTTGTCTTGGAAGAAAGCTTTATTCATGATTCCTATAGCAAGAAAAGAAAAGTGCTCAAAAAACTGCACAATAGTACAGTACAGTGCATACAGTAAGGCAACACTAGTAAAGTACAGTGCATTAGGCGACATTATATTTGATAAATTTTACCTTCAAAGATGACAATGCAACCCGGTCCACGCCTAGAGATGGCACCCCACACATGTAGCTTCACAGGGTGTTTTGGCCACGGCTTCAAAGATATGCGGCCTTTTTTGTGGAATGCAAAGCTTGCAAATCTCTCCAGCGACACAGTAGACTCATCAGTGAAGATGCAATCCTGGAAAGTCTCCCCACTGTCGATCCATGCCTGGGCCTGGACCACTCTTTTGATTTTGTTTGCGTCCCGTATCATGGGGTACGCTCTGTAATGACACGGAATAAAAAGTTTTAGCGGCACAACACTTTTACCTCCTGTACTGTCCAGTACTAACCTCACACGTCCATATTTCCATCCAATGCTGCGTTTCATCTTCTTTATGCTGCTCTCGGATACAGTCAGATTGTACTTTTCCTGCAGAGTGTTTTTAACCTTTAATGCAATCCTCTCATCATTCTCCTCACTTATTTTGTCCACCAGAAGAGTTGTCTCCCTACAATATAAAGAAAATATATTGTTTAATTAATATGCAGCAATATAAAATGTATATAAATATAATGTTGTAATATAAATATACCAAAAATATATACTGTTGTAATATAAATATAAATAAACATCCTATATATACCGTTGTACGATAAATAGAAATATACAAAAAATGTATACTGTTGACTATAAATATAAATATACTAAATATATATACTGTTGTACTATAAATATAAATATACAAAATATATATACTGTTGTAATATAAATATAAATATACATCCTATATATACCGTTGTACAATAAATAGAAATATACAAAAAATGTATACTGTTGTACTATAAATATAAATATACAAAATATATATACTGTTGTACTATAAATATAAATATACAAAATATATATACTGTTGTAATATAAATATAAATATACATCCTATATATACCGTTGTACGATAAATAGAAATATACAAAAAATGTATACTGTTGACTATAAATATAAATATACTAAATATATATACTGTTGTACTATAAATATAAATATACAAAATATATATACTGTTGTAATATAAATATAAATATACATCCTATATATACCGTTGTACGATAAATAGAAATATACAAAAAATGTATACTGTTGTACTATAAATATAAATATACAAAATATATATACTGTTGTACTATAAATATAAATATACAAAATATATATACTGTTGTAATATAAATATAAATATACATCCTATATATACCGTTGTACGATAAATAGAAATATACAAAAAATGTATACTGTTGTACTATAAATATAAAAATACAAACTATGTTGTAATATAAATCAACAGAAATAACAACAGTATTACAGTAGATACAGAACTGTACTGTAGATGTACTGTACTGTATGAACAGTACAGTACGTACAGTTTTCTATATTTTTTTTTGTTAAAAGTTTTATAAATATACTTACGCGTTAGTTACCCTTGGTGCCCTTTTGCTGTCTCTGTTTTTTCCGTATGCATGATAGCACACGGTGGTTGCTGGCACAACGAGGTCAGAAGTAGCTAACCAGCACTGGATATCAGCAAGTCGGTGTCCGCCCTTGTACATCTCCTTAATTCGCATGCTGAGCTCCTTTGAAATCTTTTTAACAGGCATTGCTGCGAGTAGAAAGAAATACAAACACAAGAATGTGTATTCGATGTTTAGTCGATGTGTATTCTATGTGCAGTCAATACACAAAATGGATGGTGTATTTATACGGTAATGACTCACAGAGTACGCCCACTTTCAACACCTGTACCTGGTCGCCATGCATGAAAGGTTACACACTTTGCCCACCACTCGATGATCTTTATCTGAACTTGCCCTTGTCCAGATACTGCATTGTGCCTATATAAACAAAAATAAGTGCGCAACCCAAAATCCACCTTAAACAAAATTCATACAATTGTGATGAAGTGCAATTAATATTAATTGTGCAAATGGGTAATACTAATATTTAAAAGTATACCAAACCAAGTATTGATGCGTATGCTGCTAAACTCTAGGAGTGGCTCGGCACTCCAAACACTAAGAGAAAAAACACAAAGAACAGCGCAAAAACGCAATAGTGAAGTAAATAATGACAAATTAAATTGGTGTAAAAATGGTGAGTATTAGGCGTACATTTAGGCAAATAAAACAAAGCATGTCTGTGCAAACATCAGCACAATGTTACCACAGGAGCCCCTCTGGGTGGTGTAGCCCTCTGGTTCAGCAGCTGTCTCTGGAGAGTCTTTAGTGGTATCTCTCACCCTCGTGGAAGGCAGCTGCAGCCCTTGAGCTGTTGTTGAATCCTCATCTGACTGTCTTATCAGGCTGGGCTCACAGGTACACACTGCGCTGTAGGGGATTACAAGTCCACTTTCTCCTGCACACAGAAGTGCCTGCAATCTCTCTGTGCACTCGGGGCACCACGTGGTCCACGTGGTGTGTTGTGCCGGCGCTCGCGCACTCCCGTGATGTCACGGGTGACGCGTTGTGCCTCGTGTAGTGGAAATCCCCAAAAGTCAGATCCGCAATACAAACTGCTTCAGAAATGCAATGAGGGGGCTAGGATGGGGTGCCAAAACCTTACTATACTTATCCAACGCGTTTCGAAGCTATGGGAAAGCTTCTTCATCAGACAGTCAGAGGAGGATTCAACAACAGCTCAAGGGCTGCAGCTGCCTTCCACGAGGGTGAGAGATACCACTAAAGACTCTCCAGAGACAGCTGCTGAACCAGAGGGCTACACCACCCAGAGGGGCTCCTGTGGTAACATTGTGCTGATGTTTGCACAGACATGCTTTGTTTTATTTGCCTAAATGTACGCCTAATACTCACCATTTTTACACCAATTTAATTTGTCATTATTTACTTCACTATTGCGTTTTTGCGCTGTTCTTTGTGTTTTTTCTCTTACTGCATTGTGCCACCTGCTTCCATGGAGCAACCCCGATTCTATGGACGCAGGGACCCACTCGCCTCTGCCGTGCCTGTCAAGCAGAAAAAGCCAAAGGTGGTTGCCGTTTCCACGCCAAGGCAAAAGCGACAGGCTAAGGCCAATAAAGAAAACCTTCTGCTGACCCCAAAGGCTAAGGGTTTTCTTAGACGTAAGCCTCATTATGTCTAGTAAGCCTCATTATGTCTGGTGATGTACTCTTGACGCAAAACGAATGAGAGCCAACCCATCGAATCCGCAGACCACTTCCTCCCATATGCTTCGACGACTCTGCTGTAGCTGTCCCGGAAATCTTCAGCCCGTCTTCTCCACCCCCCATCTTCTCCGGTACCATCCGCCGCCGCCGCCTCTGAAATCCAAGGGTAACTGTCTCCTTTGCTCTTGGACGACTCTCCTTCTCGACCAGAAATCCAAAGGTCACTTTCTCCATCCCTCTTCGACGACGCTGCCGCTTCTCCTCTACCGGTTATCCACAGGTCACCTCCTCCACTCTTCCTCGATGTCGATGCCGCGTCTGTCCATGGAACCCCCATCTCATCCTCCGTTGCACCCATCTCCCCGATGTCCAGACGCCATGCACAAGGAGCAGCTCGTTAGACCGGATGCTGAATGGGATAAGTGTGGATCTCCCCGGGAATTCTATTGTGCTAGCAAAGATAGATCTGCTTCTGGAGATCATGCTAAATTTGGAGCAACGGATGCTACAAATGGATCAACGGATGGATCGACGGATGGAGAAGATAGAGGCTGACATAGCGGGCATACATTATTTGCTCGGTGCTAATGCCCATGTTTCCCCGACTCCGGAGCAGGGGGGTGACATGGATGTGATGAATGGGACCTTCGACCCCCTTCCATCACCAAGCGCACCCCCTCCACCAGAAGATGTAGTGTACATGTATGCCGTTGAGGAGGACATAACAACCCCTTCAAGACCACGCCAGGAGACAACATGGCGACCACGACCGGAGGAAAGCTTCCTCCCAGACAACCTACCATCGCCCGTCGCCTCAAGCACACCCGCTCCCAAAAGACCTGCACCCGCTCACATCGATACGGTGCCCGACATCACCCTGTGCGATCTGCCACTAAAGCTCAGGGAGAAGTATAGGGTGAAGAGTGCTGGTGCACCCCACAAGTATGCCTTGCTAATTTTTAAGCACCATGTTCCTTACTCGTTGTACTGCGAGGTTGCCCTGAATATCTGCCCTGTTTGCTGCCCTCTAGGACTGTACTGTCGATGTTTTGAATTGCTGTGCACTTAAAATGTTTCAACATTGTACAGTATTTGTAAATAAATGTTTTTGTACTGACTCCACCAATAAAAGAACATGTTGATTTGTCTTACATTGTTTCCATTTGCTCCTTTGACAGTGTAACAAATGTCGAGGCTTACTGCACTGTTTTTTTACTGCCAGACCGCAAAACCGCAAGATTGGCAACATTGTCAAAAAAGAGCAATGATCGCGCAATTGGCGTGGGAACTAGGGCAATTGGCGTGGGAACTTCTGTTCTAGGGCACCTAGAAATAAAATTAATTTTGCCTATAGATGTTAGGAACCCCCTCACTTCACTCCAACAGGGTCCGACCAGTAATGGCGACGAGAAAGGGTCACGCCAGCGAGGAGGGTCCTATCATTGACCGTAATGGCGGAGAAAGCCGCGCTGCTTTGAAACAGCTAAGTCAGAATGAGCAGAAACCTGGAATCCATAACTCCGGTTCTGTTCAACCTAGAGGGCTCAGATTCGGTCACCATGTAGTCCTAGTTCAGGCAGGATTGCATGGCAAATAGCGACCCTCTCGTGGCAACAGAACGTAGTCAGGGTAATCACGCAATTAGCGTGGGAACTAGGGCCTCGGTCAAGTTCACGGCCAATTGGCGTGGGATCTTCTGTTCTTGGGCACCTAGAAATAAAATTCATTTTGCCCATAGATGTTAGGAACCTGGCACTGTATACTGTAGAACACACATGTAAATGATACTGAACATGTAGAATAAATGCATAGTTTTATTTTTTCGGGTTTATTACACAGTATACTGTACGGCCGGAACAAGGGCAAAAAAACTGTAGACGTGGGGTTGTAAATCCGATTCAGCAATGTGCAGGCATTGTCACACAACGCGATATTATCCATCGAAATCCCCCCATTAGCCGTTTTCTTTTCTGAGGAAAAACAAAAAGAAGAAAAGTTTTAATGTACAGTAATGGTCAGCCCCCTAAAGAAGTACCCAGCCAGCCCCACCAATAATTTTCTCCTGTTCACATGCTCATGCGCCTAGCATTCCACCAATTGTTCAGTATCTGCAGTACAGTACTGTAGATGCCGTTCAGCCAATGATATTGCTTACAGGAGAATCGCTTGACTTTGGAATCGCACCGATATTTATACAGTATTGTCAAAATAAAAAAAACACAGAAAATAATACGGCAACAATACAGTACTCACCATTGAATTTCCCATTCAGCTGGCGCCAGCGCCGGTCCCCAGCCAGTCCCACTTTCTTGATCATCCACGTCGATAGTTTGCAGTGGGACTAGTCCACCTGTAGTCAGCTGGTGAGGCTGGAAATCGCTTAGGTACATGCAAGTTTTATCGAAACTGCACGCAAAATCCGGCTCAGGCTCAGGGTTGTCACTGACAGCGGGACCGTCATTGGAAGCCGGTGCTGGTGCATTGCTTGGCAGCGACTGTCGTTTCTTAGTTGGTTTTAACACGACCCTTTGTCTTTTGCCGCCTTCATTATCATAGATACCGGAAAAATCCGGTGATACACACCAATACCCTCCAACAAAGTGTGGCTCAATACGATGTAAACAGGGATCGCTACATAACCTTTTCCTTACTGCACTCTTCCACATATGAGGAGTTGGCGAAAATTTGTAAAAGTCATAGTTTTAGATAAAATACTGATAAATTTGAACAACTGTTGCCATCTTATCCTCTGTTGCATTAATCGCGGCCCATATTAAATATGCATAACTTCTGTCGGGTTTTTGGAAAGCGGGCTGCACTTGAACACTCATGGCGGGCGGGTCTCTGGAGAATACTGTAACCGAAACTGGTCTTTTTCTTTCTTTAATATGAAAAGCCTAAATTGATACATTTTTGCAACCTCTTCCTTCAGTCTCAAGGCCAAGTTACAATGGCACACTGTGGTACAGTATCTTTTTAAAACGAAACACCTGCAAGCCGACACATTACTGAAGCGCATGCGCATTACAATTCATGAATATCTGCCATCTGGCGGACACGCGAAGCATTGCAGCCTATTAAACCCGAACCATTATCAATAAACCCATGAACCGCGCTTCAGCCGGGCACGACCCGTGGCTGGGAACGCAAAAAGAACACGGCATGCGCCAGGTAAAGAACGTCGCATTCCAGGAACAAGCCAGGGAAAAAACGGTGATTTGTTAGAATAAAAGCTGCCGCAGCAGTAGCATCGGTGGGGGTTGCAACGCACTTCTGGATCAGAGTTTTGCTGTACTTAACACATGGAGAGCAATGAGTAGGACAAACACACACATACAAAAACATTCGCTAGCTTCACTCAAAGCAAATCAATTCAACCACCAAGTCCCCATGGTCCCTAAATCCTGGATAAATACACAACATTACGCTTTAACTAGGGCGCATACATGCCTCTCCTTTTGAGGCTAAAATATAGTCTAGAGCTATTCTATTCTGCAGAGCCATTAATTTAAACTAAACCTATTCTTGGTTAAGTGAGTAAATGTCTGTGGTTGTATGATTGAGGATATCCCTGTAAACCTGTCATACAGTAATCCAACTCCTACATTTGGGAATAAATTCCCTGAAACTTATTCTTCCCATAGACTACTTTTTAGCACTTGTGTATTGGGTGCATCTCTTCTGTTTCTAACTGTACGTGTGAGCAATTAACATAACCGTGTGTTTGACTGATAAAGCATTCTCCCACCGGGATATCATTCTTCAGGGAGATTCTATTAACCTATAAATCCAAACAAAATAAACAGAGTTAAACAAATAATCCCTTATACTATTTTGTCATCCTTATGGGACACCACTTACACAAACATAATAGAGCATACATTTGTAACTGAAAAATAATAAAAACCTTTAAAAATAAAAAGTTTAAAATTCGTGTGTTGAGGCCTGGACTTTCTTGCCTATGACCTTTCTCCCTTGATGATTAGTGGTCAGAGAGTATTGTGTCCATCAAAACACTTATTTGCAGGTGCTATGCCTTTGTCTTTATTAGCTGTTTGTGCCTAGGCTGGCACTATTTTGACGTGCGTGATGTGTATCCATGATGATAAGAATTTTTTACTGCAATACTGGTGATGAGTTAGTATTTAAATTGCCTTTTCATCTGGGATAAAGAGCGTGCTTGCGTAGAAAATGCTTGACCATTAACCCGTCTCACGTAGGTGCACTTTCAGCTTTAACCTGTGCCTAGAGAGACTCAAAAATATAAATTAGTTGCATGCAATACTTATTCATTGTTTTATTACTAATAACATGGTCCTTATTCGGTACTTTGAACTACTGATGGTCATAACTCATCCCATAAATGTCTCATAGGGAGAGAATTTATACCTAGAAATAAATTCTTGTATTAATATGGTTACTACTATTATTAGCATCCACATATTAAACAGAGATATTCCCTATTAACGCTCCTCAAATTTTAAACTAAGCCACCAATGTGGACTTGACTTTGCTACAATCTAAGTTCCTAAAACTTGGTACCTCAGCCTGTGCCAAACCAATTGCTTCCATAATCAACTCTATCCTGTCTGCAGGCCATATCCCCAAGACCTGGAAAACTGCCAGAGTTGTCCCAATCTTCAAAAATGGGGACAAAAACACTGTCTCAAACTACAAATCAATCTCTCTTCTCCCAATACACACTTACTCTGATTCATACCTAACTGCCATCTGCCAGTTTCTCTGATGCAAATGGTGTCAACCTTTTAGTCATTTAATACTAACTAACCTTAAAACTCACCCCACAAATCAAGCATCCCAACAGCCTGCACTCATGGCTATTGTCCCACAACCACAGTCACTCCTGGCTTTCACCTCAAACACTCCACTGTAACTATTCTGCTAAAAATGTGAAATGCCTTGTATATAATATATACCCTGCTCACCCATGCAACTGCACTCCCCTGTCCTTTAACTCTATGTCCAGGACATACCCAAAAATGAATAAATGGTTACAAAATTATAAATTTGGCAGATATGATATATTCTCAACATAGGGACGGCTTGCTACCTGCTTTGCTGTGACATCTGCAAAGGTATTATTATTTTTACCAGGGGCCTGTCAGCCCTGTTAGTATGGCAGCAACTTTTATTACTGCATGAGCCCTTGGAGTTAACATTGCTATAATAAATTCTGAACCTGCTGTGCATTGTGTATTATTTACAACATATCAAGTTCTGGAACCTCTATAGGGATTTCAGAGAGTCCTTCAATAACTATGTATCTCCCTTCTTTTGTTCATATATTATCTATATATGTGAACAAAAATACAAAAATAGTTATGAAAACAGGTTGCTTGATATATTGCAAAATTAAACTGGTAAATAGATTTGTATGTGTAGTGACTATAAAAATATTTACTGCTTGTGTTAAAAGAAAAAGCCTGCGAGGGGCGTGTCTATGACGTCATCCAGGACAGTCGGGTAAAAGCTGAGCTCCAGAGACCCTCCTGAATAACCGCAGATTTAAACCCTTTTACCCCGGGCAAAAACCCCGAAAAAAGCCCCTGACGACCCTCTAAAACCAGAGGGATGGCTAATAAGGGGAAAAATCCCCCGACTCAGGGAGTGGGGAAGTACTTCTCTCCTGCAAAACAGCCTGCTGATACGGGGAATAGAAGGCAAGATGGCCCCCAGGCTTCGGGCCCTCGAGGCAAACAAGGCCTCTCAGACTCAGCAAGCCCTACCGAGACCCCCCCTTCCCCGGACGGGGGGATCACAAAGGTATACCTAGAGGAACTCCATGCCAAGCTCCAACGGTCACTACAAGCCAATATAAAAGACGCAGTGGCGGAAATTAGGCATGATATCCAGGGGCTGCAGGAACGCACTACCACACTGGAGACCAGACTGGACGAGGCCTTACACCACCAGTCAGAGGCCGATGATGAGATCATACGCCTGGGCCAAGAAATAAATATACTAAGAGACGGATTGGAGGACCAGGAAAACAGGGATCGCCGCCAGAACCTGCGGATCCGCGGCATCCCTGAGGCAGTGCTACCCACGCATCTGCGAGCATACCTGAAGGACTTCTTCCTCTCCATATGCCCAGACCTTGACTCCCACTGATCTGGAAATGAACAGGGCGCACAGAGCCCTGGGCCCGCGCTCCGAGGACCCCAACCGTCGGCGGGACGTGATCGTGCGACTCCACAGCTACTCCACCAAAGATAAACTAATAGGAGCTAGCAGGGGGAGAGACACAATCGCGTTCCGAAGCGACCCGCTTCAGGTCTATAATGACCTTTCCAAGCTTACAGTGGACCGACGCAAAGCACTACGTCCCCTAACATTACTCCTTCGTGAGAAAGAAATAAACTACAGATGGGGGTTTCCTTTTAAGCTGATTATTCCCCACAAGGTCAAATTCCTCACCATCCGGCACCCTGAGGATATGGTGCACTTAGCAAAAGCCCTGGGCCTTCCCGTGGACTCCCTCCAACCTGCCCACCCAGCTGGTAACCGGGACCAAGAAAAAGATGATCAGCCTGTGCGAGCCTCGGAGCGGATTGCCGAGCAAAGACAATCCCGAGACAGATAAAGAAAGACTCACAGGCAAACCAACCTCCCGCCCGGGACCACGCCATCATCAGCCCCGAAACTCTTCCAAAATGGCGTCGGAGGCGACCTTACCTTCCCATGTAGAAAGACTTCCGAGTCGCAGCCGCGGGGTGCCCTTCTTCCTCCCCGGTTCCAGAAGTCCTACCAAGGACAATCGGGGGGCGGACACTGCGCGGCCGACTTCGGATTTCCGCAGCTACTCCCGGTGCCCGTCGAGGAGAACGCCTTCGCCTGCTACGAATTTCCCCCAAAATGGCTTCCGGAACGAGCTTACCGGTCCACGTGGCTCCCCTGGTTGAGATGCACATCTCCCTCCACAAAATGGCGCCCGATGGAGATGTCCCCGCCCGCGGAGCTCCATGCGGTCTGCTGGCGAGCCACGGCTGACGTCGGGCTGCGCGACTCACATCCGGCGCCGACGGAGACCCCACCTGAACCCGGAAGCCATCCCCGTCCGCGGAGCATCACGAAGCCAACGGACGAGCCGCGAGTGACGTCAGCAGGGTGCGCGACCCACGCCTGGAGCCGACAGAAGCCTCGCCTGGACCTGGAGGCGATACCTGGGCTGTGCGCCGGGAGCCCCCGAGTGACATCCAGCTGCCACCACAGGATACTCCCAGCTCGGGGCTACCTGGCGCTCCCCCCTCTCGGCCGATGGGCCCTCCCTGGGCATTCTTTTATCCTCGCCGGACCCCGGGCTCACTCTCCCTCCCTGGAGCCGCCAGCGCAAGACTTCACAGACCCGCACACGCCCTTCCGTGGTCAGGCTTCCAGGGACAGGGTCTGTAACACTGTGGTACCCACATATATTCCCCTCTGAGTCTCTCCCTACCACCCCTAAATTCAGATGGGTTCCCCCTTCACTACCCTATAGTTGTGTTGTCCCCCACTAGAAGGAATATCAGGACTAGACATTGACTCCTTTCCTCAGGCTCCCAGGAACCCTCCCCTTCCCCCCCCCTTTTTTTCTTTGTTTTTTTTCCTTTTTTAACGTTAGCGCTGTAGATGTTCCCCCATTTTGATTCAGTGTCCCAAGAAAGGGCTCTGCTGTTACGACCGTTACTGTTGTCGCTCCGAATGGAGCACATGTTATCACTCTCGCTTCACTTACAGGCTGAGACAAATTGTTGCTTATGCTGACATATGTATCCCACTCCCTTCCCCCCTCCCCCTCTCCCCACCCCCCCCTCCTCTCCCCACCCCCCGCTCCTCTCCCCAACCCCCCTCCTCTCCCCACCCCCAACCCCCCTCACCCCCCTCCCTCTCCCCCACCCTCCCCCCTCCTCCACACCCACCCCCCCTCTCCCCTCCTCCCCACCTCCCCCCCTTTTTTCCCCCTCCTCCCCACCCTTTTCTCCCCTCTCCCTCCCCCCACCCCACCCCTACCACCAAACCCCTCCCGGCCTTCACTAACTATCTACCCTCTCACTCTGCCAAAACTGTTCCCAACAACACACAGGAGAGACACTGCCCGGACTAAAAGCAGGAGGCAACGACCCCCCCTACACACTGCAAACTCCTAACACCTGGTCAATTGAATGTTTTGTTAGTACTGGCTAAATGCGATCTGATGTTATACCTATGTCTCTAACCTGCATCATCTCAACAGGTACCAGGAGTATATAGCAATCTTTATGAAAGATGTCAATGCCTAACTTGCCTGTGACGGCCCATGTACTGCATATTCTCTATGCTCCCCGAGGTTCAGTCTGTTTGTTAAAGAAATTATCCTTAATTACGTCAACCAAACAGGTCACAGGAGTCAATTGCCCTTTCATGAGGTCTAACTGACCCCACCTGGAGTTGTGGGATATATACTCCTTGATGCTCAGGGGGAATACGAAGAGGGGCTTACCCAATAAAGGACCCCTCCCCAATCCCTTTTTGATCCCCCCCCCTCCCCACCCTGTCGCGGTACTCTCCCACTCCTCTCCCCTCTCCCCCCCTCCCCTCACACTCCCCCCCTTTTTCTTCCCCCCCCATACCTGTTACTCCACCACCCTTACCCCCTTCTCCCCTCACCCCCCTCCCCTCCCTCACATCCCCCCCCCCACCCACTCCCTCAACCCCCAACCCCTCTTCCCCCCCCCCTTCCCCCCCCCCCCAAGGATCCTACCTCCCTGGAAATGACGCCTCATAACAGTGTCATTCTGGACATCAGGAGTGTGTAGCCTATCCCAAAAGGTTGGCACTACCTACCCTGGTGGTAAAGGATTGTGTAATGTAATATGTACTTTGAATGTTTCATGCTAGCTAAAATGAATAACAAAAGGGAACATGTACTTGAACTGCCCTTTCACCCTCCCACCTCTACCCCCCCACCTTCACCCCCCTCTCTCTCCCCCCCTCCCCTCCCCTCTCCCCCCTCCTTATCTTATCTTTCCTTCTCCCTTGTGGCTCTCCCTTTCTCCCCCCCCCTCCTCTCGTCCCCCTCTATATCTAGGCACCCATCCTCATGCGCGCAACTCATTCCCCCATTCCCACCAGCCCTAACCCACTCCCCCCCCAATCTCACCCGCACTTCAATACATGGGAAACCAAAAGATGTTATCCCCCTTCAGCCTCCCCCACACGAAGGAAAATGGGGCGATGGGAGCATAGACCCGACCTGCCCTGTTGGCAGTAGGTTCCCTGGAAGCCTCCTCAACCCGGACACCCTAGAGAAAATATGCTCGGGTGTAACCGAAGATTGTTAAGGGTCTCTGCCCAGCCCGCCTCTGCTGGAGGCCGTTACTGGACCCGCCCCCAAGGGTCTTATACCACTCCAGCCGGTCCTTAGATTAGACCGGTTTTCAACCTTTAAGACCCCATTAGGGTCGACTTTCTTCTCTTCTTCTCCTCCCCGCGTTTACTGTCCCAGCGGTTCTTCACCCAACCGTCCCCCTCCTCCCCCTCCTCCCCCTCCTCCCCCTCCAACCTTCCCTCTCTTCCCCCCCTTCTTCCCCCCCCATTTTGGCTGCTTGTCTCTAAGCTCTACTCCAACGACAACATACACGCCAATTCCCCGACAGAGCAGGCAACCCCAGTCACAAAGACTCCCTCTCAAGCCTCCCCCCCCCCAAACCGGAGGGGATCCCACCCTTGGCCCAGCTAAAACTTAAGACAAAATGTCTCAACAAAAAGCACTAAAAATTGTTTCCCTAAATGTTAAGGGCCTGCATAACAATAGGAAGAGACGCCTGGCGCTCCAGGAACTAAAGAAGTCGGGGGGTGATGTGGTTTTCCTCCAGGAGACTCACTTCACATCTCAGGAGCCGCCTAAAACATTTCAGCAAGCGTATCCGTTGAGCTACTTCTCATCGTTTAGTAGCAAACGCAGAGGGGTTGCCATTCTGATTCGTCAGGGCACCCCATTTAATCTAACAAAAATCCAGGCCGATCCAGAGGGTAGATTTATTGTGGTATACGGCTCACTTTCAGGCATGGCAATCGCCCTTATTAACCTATATGTCCCAAACGAGAACCAGACAGAATTCTTAAAAAAAGTTCTGGAAGAAATTGACCCACAGTACCTATCCTCGCTACTTATCGCGGGGGACCTAAACATGGCTCTTAACCCAAGAGAAGACAAATCGAGCCTCCCAGGGCGACAACACTCTACTCAGTCACAAAGACTGGGGAAAAAATTTAAAGACATTATGGGGGACTTTTCTCTTTTGGACATTTGGAGAACACAACATCAGGGGCAAAGAGATTACACCTTTTACTCGGCACCTCACCAGACCTATTCCCGTATCGATTATTTCCTTGCTACCAAGAACATCCTAGAAGCCACCACACACACAGATATCGGCCCAATCACGTGGTCAGATCACGCTCCCATCACCATGACCCTGTCCATTCCATTTGTGAAAACGATTTCGTATTGCTGGAGACTTAACGACTCCTTACTGAATCACTCTGGGACAGTTCTGGACCTCAAAAAATCCCTTAGGGAATACTTCCGAATAAATGCAGGGTCCGTCTCATCTCCAGCAACCCTGTGGGAAGCCCATAAGGCGTTAATCCGAGGAAATCTCATCTCGATTGCATCCCACCGGAAAAAAACTAAACTTAAACTAACCAAGGAGCTTACTGACAAAATAATCAGCTTAGAGCAGCAGCATAAAATTAACCCCTCCCAGAGAATTTATAAACAGCTGACAACTGCTAGAAGCGAGTTAAAAATTACTCAATTGAATAACGTAGAAAAAGCTCTCAAATGGACGGGTCAGAGGTATTATGATAAAGGGAACAAGGCCGATAGACTTCTCGCTAGCAAGCTAAGAGGTATACAAAAAAGTTCGCAAATAACGGCGATCCGGAACGGCTCTGGTGAGCTTTTATATAACGGAAAAAAAATAGCAGAGGAATTTACCAAATTTTATACCAAACTATATAACCTAAGGGCCAACTCTGCTAACCCAGGCTTAAAGGACCTTTCTGCAGCCACTGACTATCTAGCAGATTGCGATCTTCCCTCACTAACAGAGGAGGAAAATCTTATCTTGAACGCCACAATTACAGCTGAAGAATTAGAAATGGCTGTAAAGGCTTCAAAAATTTCCAAAGCGCCGGGCCCTGATGGTTTTACTAATGCCTACTATAAGAAATTTCTCCCCATCCTTTCCACCCATCTATTAAGCTTGTTCAACTCATTCTTAGAAGGGAGTCCCATCCCGTCTTCAATGTCGTCCGCCAATCTGGCTATAATACTCAAAGAAGTGAAGGACCCCACCCAATGCGGCAGTTATAGACCAATCTCACTGTTGAACAATGATCTAAAATTATATAGTAAAATCTTGGCGAACAGACTTAATCCCATCCTCCCGAGACTAATACATATGGACCAGGTCGGGTTTGTCCTGGGCAGCCAGGCCTCAGACAATACCCGTAAAATCATTAACCTAGTTGACCATGCCCACCTCTCAGGAGCAAAGGCGATGCTTTTAAGTCTAAACGCGGAGAAGGCATTTGACAGAATTGACTGGCTATTTTTAGAACACACACTGATAAAATTTGGGTTCAAAGATTCGTTCATGAAGGGGGTTCAGGCGCTATACCAAAACCCGTCAGCCTCAGTAAGACTTTCAGGTGGAGGCCCCGAACGATTCCAAATCCGCAATGGAACCCGGCAAGGATGCCCCCTCTCCCCTCTCCTTTTCGCTCTCACGATCGAACCACTGGCGACTAGAATAAGACAAAACCCGAATATTCAGGGTCTTACCCTCGATCAGGAACAATACAAAATTTCCCTTTTCGCTGATGATATCATCCTTACTCTGACTAAGCCCTTAACTTCCCTTCCTAACCTTCAGATGGAACTAATGGAGTTTGGTAAGGTATCAGGATATAAAATAAACAGCGACAAATCAGAGGCCCTAAATCTTAGCCTCCCAGACCCCGTGGTAAAACTCCTTAAACTAAATTTTAGCTATAGGTGGTGCCCTTCGCACATTAAGTATCTGGGAATTAATGTGTCACGGCACTACCGGGACCTATACCGGGATAACTACCTTAAGTTATGGGTCAAGATCAAAAAGGATCTAGATCAGTGGGAAGGTTACCAGATCTCGTGGTTCGGGAGGATGATTTCCGCAAAAATTAATATACTCCCAAGAATGTTATACTTTTTTCAGACACTCCCGATCCACGTTCCGGCCACTGATCTAAAATACATACAGAACAGATTGCTCCACTTCATTTGGCAGGGCAAGAGGCCCAGAGTAGCCAGATCGGTCCTGATGGCCGCGAGATCTAGGGGGGGGCTGGGGGTACCAGATTTATATAAATACTACTTAGCTGCCCAGCTCAAGCAGGTAGTAATGTGGAACTCAGACCCGACCCGTTGTTGCTGGGTAAAAATAGAGACTCAATATGCCAAGATGCCTTCTTTGCAAGCCTACCTCTGGAGCCTGGACAGAGGAGAGGGGCAAAAATATAATCTTGCACTGCAGGCCTCACGACTCACGTGGGACGTCTGGAATAGATGCAAACTCAAATATGATCTCTCCTCAACTAGCTCTCAACTGACCCCTATCTTTAATAACCCGAGATTCCCTCCGGGATGCGGATCTAAACTGTTCGTCCAATTCAACACACGGGGTATAGAGGCGATTGCTGATCTTCTGAGCCTAGGGAAGCTCCTGACCTATCAAGAAATGAGGACTAAATATAAAATTCGAGAATTGGACATATTCAAATATCTACAAATCAGAAATTTTGTACGAACCACCTGTCCTCTTCCAGAATACCCCACTCTCACTAAGTTTGAGCACCTCTGTGAGATTAAGACTCACCAGAAGGGTCTAATATCGGATATATACAATGTACTAGAGCACTCAACGACTCCCAAACAGCATGATTACATGCTTAGATGGGCAGCAGATCTGAGTATGAATATAGAAAGAGAGACTTGGGAAGAAATCTGGCAGGCAGCCTCAGAAACTTCCCTATGTACTACAATCAAGGAAAATATTTACAAGATCATGTTTGGCTGGTATCTTACCCCAGCACGATTAAACCAGATCTACCCTCTGGCATCAGACCAATGTTGGAGAGGCTGTGGTAATAGAGGGGACATGGTCCACATCTGGTGGTCCTGTCCAGAAATTGTGAAATACTGGACCAAGGGTCAAATTTTGATAAAAGAGGTCACCGACCTAGAAATACCTATTGAACCACTGACCTACCTGTTGGCTGCGCCAATGCCAGACATTGTCCGGCCCACCAGGAAATTAATATCCTTCATCCTTACCGTGGCTAGATGCTGCATTGCGGCCTCCTGGAGGAAAACGACCACGCCAGCACTGAGCACGATTAAAAACAGAATCGGTGATGTGATGACTATGGAACTGCTGACTGCCATCGTTCGGCAAAAAGTCCCCGCCTTTGAGGATATCTGGGAACCCTGGATCCTCCTTACCAGAGTTGCCCAACCAACCTTAGTGAGTCGGAGGTCCTCCTCCTCCCCGTAAGTAGTCCGTAAGGACTAAAAAACGGTCCGAAACAGAAAACTTACAACAGCCAAATGGGTTACCCACCCCTTCCACCTATCTTTCCCCCCCCTCCCCCTCTCTCTCCCCTTCCTTCCCCACACCCCCCCCTCTCTTTGCCTACCTTCCCCGAAGGCATCCCCCCCCCCTCCTCTCTTTTCTTCTTCTCTGGCAGCTCCGGTTGCCATTCTACTTCTCCCCCAGAAAAAGTTGTTCAAAAAATTATTTTTAGGCTATGATATTTGTAATGACTGATGTATTGTATAAATGCCTAATAAAAACATTGGAAAAAAAAAATGAGACAAAAAAAAAAAAAAGAAAAAGCCTGCAGTAGGTCTTTTAACAACTGTGGCATTTACAATAGAAAACCTGTAAATATAAGTGAAATCCTGAACAAAAGATTTCCTTTTAAAATAGATAAATAATTTTGAACTCTTTGCAAAGTGCTGAGCACACGGCCAGCATTAACTTTTAAAGACACTCTGACTTTAAAAAGAAAAAAATAATAATTTTCAAAGCGCTTTTTTTTTCTTTCTGGGCAAACAGCCAGTTATTTCCAGGCCTTTCGCCAGAAACCTCAAAGTACAGATAGCAGATAACAGGTTTCGCTGTCTAATTCATATTAACTGCATTTTTATGGCCTTTCAAAAATTAAATAACGGGAATATTTCAAATTACTTATAAACACCAAGTCTATGCCAACAAGAGCATGCAACATTCTTTCACTCATTCCCCTGAATGCCTTCTGAAAGAAATCTCATATTCCTGCAAACTTCCATCAATACAATTTATGCTATCCCGTTTCAACTTTGCCCTCTCTTAAACTAAACAAAATATCTTCAAACATGCAACAGTTATACCATGTCTAAAAAACCAGCAAGCTTGACCCTACCTGTCTTGTATGGCTTCTACACTGCTTATTTAACGGAGACAATTCTCACTACAATAACTGATGACATCCATGCTGCTAAAGACAGATATCACCACACTCCGCTCACACCACTCAACCTCCCCGTAGCATCCGCCACCACGGACACCCTCCTTTGAAGTGCTTATGCACATTAATGGCGTTATATACATATATAATACAATATATTAATTCAAACCGTGTTTGGGAGCTTATACCAGCACTTTTAAACAAAAACATTACCAAACATATCTTAATCCCGTAGAAATAAAATTGAAATGTGTTATCTTACTGCTTTACGGATAAGAAGACAGTTCTACATTACCTTGTTCTCATAAATAAACTGCTTAAGCACAGAGCTAGTTAATTTTAATGTGAATGCTTCGCATTCTTTAAACTGTAAGGGAAAGGCTGTGCCCCTCCTTTTATTAAGATAGAAATACCACAAATGAAAAGAAATGTGTCCGGTTTAAAAAGTATCCGCCTGGCCAGGATGAATAAACCTTTCAAACTATAACCAGGGACAGAGCGAACCACAACCCTGGAAGCCAGGCTAGATGAAGCCCTTCACCACCAAGCAGAGGCGGACGACGAGATAATTCGTCTGGGCCAGGAGATCCACTCCCTCCGGGACGGTCTGGAAGACCAGGAGAATCGGGACCGCAGGCAGAACCTGCGGATCCGCGGTATCCCGGAGGCGATAGTGCCCTCCCAGCTTAGGGCATATCTGGCGGATCTTTTCCTTACCATCTCCCCTGATCTCGACCCACGAGACCTGGAAATAGACAGGGCACATAGGGCTCTGGGCCCACGCTCAGAAGACCCGAAGCGCAAGCGGGACGTGATCGTGCGCCTCCACAGTTTCTCAACTAAGGATAAACTGATTGGAGCCTGCAGGGATAAGGACACGATCGCGTTCCAGAATGAACCACTACAGATCTATAATGATCTTTCTAAGCTCACTGTAGACAGACGGAAGGCGATGCGCCCCCTGACACTCCTACTCCGGGAAAAGGGAATAAAGTATAAATGGGGCTTCCCCTTTAAGTTGATCATCCCCCACAAAGGAAAATTCCTGACCATCCGACAGCCCGAAGATATGGAACCTCTGGCTAAAACCCTGGGCCTCCCCGTGGAACCCTTTCATCATGCTTACCAGCCTGACAACAGACCCCGGGAACGGGAGGACCACCCGGTTAGAGCATCCGAGAGAATCGCGGAGCAGAGACAGTCCAGGGAGAGATGACGGGTGTACCCTGCACAAAGGGAGGCCCTCCCGGGAGAGTACCACTATCTTCCCTATCACCACCTAAAATGGCGTCGGGAGGGTCCCCACCGTGGGCCCCTACACAAGAAGCGCCAAACGAAGCTACGCCACTAACCTTCTAACAGGGACTCCCAACAGCACCCAGAGAGGCGACCGACTCCATCCCCGCTGACACTCAGAAGGAGCCACCTACCACCTCGCAGGAGACAGAAGAGAAGAGTCCACCCCGTGCGCAATGGATTCATCCAAGATGGCGTCCGAAGAGTCCCCATTCCGCTGCGGAACACCACGAGGCACCCTGGACGAGATCGAGACGAAGCCGACGTCATCACCGCGCTCGACCTCCGACCTCCAGACTCCACTCTCCGCATCACGTGGCCCCGACCGGTGGATCCAGACTAAAGTAGTCGAGCGCACAGCGCCAGAGGAACCCACGCAACAGCCCGGTCCCCGGATAGAGTCCAGGTTCCCCCCCTCAGCTGAGGGGGGGTCAAGAGGTCTTGCCGACGCTCCAGCCCCTGACGGCCCCACGAGTTCTGGGCTCCCCCCCCTCTACGGAGGGGCAGACGGTACAGGACATCCCGGTCGCTCCCAGCAACGAGGTGCTCACTGAGGGTCTGTAGCACCGTTCCCCCCATGTTATCCCCGGTTATCCCCGGTTGTTACACTGTACATCATCCCAAGTTGGGCAGCAGGCCTTAAATGTCCCAGCGGTCACGTCCTCCAAGTCGGAAGGGCCCACACTGAACTTAGAGAGCATCCCCCTCCCCCCTCCCCTTACCACTCTTCCCCCCCCCTCCCCTTACCACTCTCCCCCCCCTCCCCTTACCACTCTCCCTCCCCCTCCTACCCACCCTCCCCCTTACCCACCCCCCCTCCCCCCTAATACCAATTCCCCCAACCCTTCCCCCCTGCCCAATACCTGCCTCGCCTCCCCCCGCCCCTCCCCTCGTCCTAACCTCCTCCACAAACCCCTCCCCCAGCCCACCAGCCCCCCAAGAGAGGATGCATGCATCCCAACTACAACCCAGTGACATTCACAAGTATTTAAGGACATGAAACTAACATTTTCTCTGAGCCGATGTAAAAGGGTGCACTAACCCTGTATCAGTGTCACTGTCAGGTGCCTATAGCAACGAATGCTCTCTCTCTGTATAATGTTTTAGGCGCAGCGATTGTGGTGGTTCCACCCCCCCCCACCTCACCCACCCACCCCCACTTCCTTGCTCCGCCCCCCCACTAGTCACCCCCCAATCCTCCCCCCCCGCTCCCTCCCCCATTACCCTAGGCCCCCCCCCTCTCTCCTCCTTGCCCGCCCCCTCCCCCTTTGCCCACCCCCTCCCCCCTTGCCCACCCCCCCCCCCAACCACACAATTCCACCCCCCATTCCCCCACCCCCCCTACCCACGCCTGCCCCCACCCCCCCTACCCACGCCTGCCCCCACCCATACCCCTACTAGCCCCCTCAGGGCGGAACCATTTACCTACGTGCCAGATTGGCCGAATATGCACACAAGGATGGACCTGGTACGCGCTGCTCCCAGGTTCATAACACAAGGTTGTATCACACTTGAGACATAACGATGGTCTGGTATCAATATTGTTAAGGGTAAACTATGCATAATGCCTCAGGTCGAAGGTATAAACCTGTACCCCTCACCACCCTCCCCCCATCCCATATCCCTTCCCCAGCTACCTTTCTTTCCCCTTACCCCCCTTCTCCCCCCCTACCCCCCGTCACCCCCCTTTCCCTGCCTCACCAGGGCCTGCATAGACAGGATGCGGCTGTATACCGATGAAGATTGCAGACAATAAGTTTGACGCCTCACCCAAGCCCCAAGCCCCCTTTCCCTCCCCCTCCCTACCTACTCTTCCCCCCCCTACTTTTCCCCGGTCCGGGACCCAGTCCCTATCCCCCCTGCCCCCCAAATACCCCGCCCCCCCTCTCCCTGCTCCCTCTCTAACCCCAGCCCCCTGAGCTGGACCAATCTCCCTTGAATCTACCTGGTTAAGCACGCTCACGAATATGGTCCTGACAGGCGCATTACCCGGGACTACCACAGGAGGTCGCACAACACCTGTGCTAAGTCAACTGTATAATGTGCAAATTGTTATATGTGAATCTTGTATAATGCTGAAGGTTCAATGTTTAAGCCTGTACCCCCTCCCCATCCCCTATTCCTTCCCCCCCCCAGGAACCCCCCCACCCCCCCTCCCCCCACCCACCCCCTCCCCTCCCACCCACCCCCTCCCCGGTTTCCCTGAGAAGGAAAGATGCCCCGCTTATGCACCATCTCCTCTGCTCCCCCCTCCCACCTCTCCCCCCCCTATCCCTTTCTCTTCCAAGACCCACTCCCTCCCCCCCCTACACCCACCCCCAAACTACCCCCTCCCCCGTGCCAACGGATCAGAGACCCCTTCCATATACCCCCCCCCCCCCTTAGTCACTAAACACTTCAGGTATATAACATCACTATATAATAGGCTCCACCGGCAGAGAGCCCAAAACGAGGACCCGGCCCTCCCTCCTTCCCCCCCACTCGCCCACCCCCCCTCCCAACTACCTCCCCTCCCTACACTCCCCCCCCAGGCTCTCCCCTTGCTACCTTCTCCCCCCCCTCCCTGCCACCCCTCCCCCCTCCGCCCCCTAGGGCAACCACCCCCACAGAAACTTTTAACGTGCCAATTCCCTCACCCCCCGACCCAGTTCCCCCTTCCTTGTCCAATCCCGCCCTCACATGGCCAGATAGAGCAAAACACCCAGCGGGCCTGCCATCCCACTGCATAAACCAACCCGACGTTGCGGAAGCCGGTTGAAGTTGCAGATTTTTCTGGGTCTCCACCCGGCCCGCCTTCACTGGTGTGCGTTCTCGGACCCGCCCCCAAGGGTCTTATACCCCACTAACCGGTTCTTTCCCTAAGACCGGTCAAACACTTTTAGACCCCATTAGGGTCGATTTTCCTTCCTTCTTTCAGCCGCTGTCCCTGTCCCAGCGGCCTCCCCCCCGACCCCCCTCCCCCTTGCCCATTTTGACAGCACCCCCCAACACTACTTCAACGACAACACAAACGATCTTAGGTGAGAGATAACTATGTCCCACCAAAAATCTCTAAAAATTGTCTCCCTAAACGTGAAGGGTCTCCACAATAATCGAAAGCGCCGCCTGGCCCTCCAGGAGATAAAGAAAACAGGAGGGGACGTTGTTTTCCTTCAGGAGACGCACTTCACGTCGCAAGAGCCGCCTAAAATATTCCAGCATGCATTCCCAATGAGTTATTTCTCATCTTTCAGCAGCAAGCGCAGAGGGGTTGCCATTCTGTTCCGACAGGGCACCCCATTTAATTTAACAAAAATCCAGGCAGATCCAGAGGGGAGATTTATTGTAGTCTACGGCTCACTATCCGGCACGTCAATCGCCCTTATTAACCTATACGCCCCAAACGAAAACCAGACAGAATTTCTTAAAAAGGTTCTGGAAGAAATTGACCCACAATACCTATCCTCAATACTTATTGCAGGGGATTTAAATATGGCTCTCAACCCAAAGGAAGACAAATCGAGCCAACCAGGACGACAACACTCTACTCAGTCACAAAGACTGGGGAAAAAATTCAAGGACATTATTGGGGACTTTTCTCTGGTAGACATTTGGAGAACACAACATAAGGGACAAAGAGATTATACTTTTTACTCGGCGCCTCACCAGTCTTACTCTCGTATTGACTACTTTCTTGCTTCCAAGAACGTCCTAGAGGCCACCACTGACACAGACATCGGCCCAATTACATGGTAGGATCACGCTCCCATCACCATGACCCTATCCATCCCCTTTGGGAAAACGATCTCATACTGCTGGAAACTAAACGATTCCTTACTGAACCACTCCGGGACAGTGATGGAACTCAAAAAATCCCTTAAGGAATATTTCAGAATAAACAAAGGCTCCGTAGCCTCTCCAGCGAGCCTGTGGGAAGCCCATAAGGCGACAATTCGGGGAAATTTTATCTCGATTGCCTCCCACCGGAAGAAAACTAAACTCAAATTAACCAAAGAGCTCACAGCCAAAATAATCGACTTAGAGCAACAGCATAAAAATAACCCCTCCCGGAGAATTTATAAACAGTTGACAATTGCTCGAAACGATTTAAAGATCATCCAATTAGAAAGTGTAGAAAAAGCTCTTAGATGGACGGGTCAGCGGTATTATGATAAAGGGAACAAGGCCGATAGACTTCTTGCCAGCAAGTTAAGAGGAATACAGAAAAGATCGCAAATCACGGCGATCAGGAATACCTCTGGTGAACTCCAATACAACGGGAAAAAAAATAGCAGAGGAATTCACCAAATTTTACACTAAACTGTATAACCTAAGAACCCACTCTGCTAACTCTAAAGAGATGGATACGGCTTTAGCCGCCGGTTATCTAGCCGAATGCGACCTTCCCTCATTAACAGAGGAAGAAAATACTTACCTAAACGCGAAAATCACGTTAGACGAATTAGAAATGGCCGTTAGAGCCTCCAAAAATTCCAAGGCGCCGGGCCCTAATGGCTTCACAAATGCATACTACAAAAAATTCTTCCCCATTCTGTCCAAACATCTATTAAGTTTGTTCAACTCATTTCTAGAAGGGAGTCCACAATGTCGGCCGCAAATCTGGCAATAATACTTAAGGACGGGAAGGACCCCACCCAATGTGGCAGTTATAGACCAATTTCATTGTTGAACAACGACCTTAAACTATATAGTAAAATTTTGGCGAACAGACTTAATCCCATCCTCCCGAGATTAATACACAAGGACCAGGTCGGGTTTGTCCTGGGCCGTCAGGCCTCAGACAGCCCTTTCGGGCTCTAAGGCAATGTTATTAAGTCTTGATGCAGAGAAGGCATTTGACAGGATTGACTGGCTATTTCTAAACCAGACACTGATTAAATTCGGCTTCAGAGACTCGTTTTTAAAGGGCGTTCAAGCACTTTACCAGAATCCCTCAGCCTCGGTACGCCTCTCGGGCGGAGGCTCTGAACGATTCCTAATCCAGAACGGTACCCGTCAAGGATGCCCCCTATCTCCCCTTCTCTTCGCCCTCACGATTGAACCACTGGCGTCTAAAATAAGACGGAACCCGAACATCCAGGGAATTCCGATCGATAAATCACAATACAAAATTTCCCTATTCGCTGATGATATCATCCTTACTCTGACTAAACCCCTAACTTCCCTCCCCAACCTCCAGAGGGAACTGGCGGAGTTTGGCAGAGTATCAGGATATAAGATAAACAGCAACAAATCAGCGGCCCTAAATCTTAGTCTCCCTGATCCCGAAGTCAATCTCCTCAAAACCAATTTTAGCTACAGATGGTGCCCTTCATACATTAAATATCTGGGAGTTAATGTGTCAAGGCACTATCGGGATTTATACCGGGATAACTACCCGCGTTTATGGGACAAGATCAAAAAGGATCTAGATCAGTGGGAAGGTTACCAGATCTCGTGGATCGGTCGAATGATTTCCACTAAAATGAATATACTCCCAAGAATGTTATACCTCTTTCAAACACTCCCGACCCACGTTCCGGGCGCTGATCTCAAAAACATGCAAAACAGAATATTCCACTTTATTTGGCAGGGCAAAAGACCCCGAGTCGCCAGATCGGTTTTGATGGCAGCAAGATCTAGGGGAGGTCTGGGGGTACCGGACTTACACAGATATTACCTAGCTGCACAGCTCAAGCAGGTGGTAATGTGGAATTCTGACCCGGCCCGTTGTAGTTGGGTAGAGATGGAGACTCAATGTGCCAAAATGCCTTCTCTGCAAGCCTGCCTCTGGAGCCTGGACAGAGGAGAGGGACATACTCACAACCTGAAACTACAGGCCTCTCGCTTTACATGGGACGTTTGGTCTCGTTGTAAATACAAATATGGCCTTACTACCAAAAGCTCCCAATTGACCCCCATCTTCAACAATCCAAAGTTCCCCCTGGGATGTGGATCTAAACTGTTCGAGCAATACAGCACAAGGGGTATAGAGGCGATTGCGGATCTTCTGAGCCTAGGGAGGCTTCTGAGTTTCCAAGAGATACTGTAAGGACCAAATATAAAATTAGAGAATTGGACACATTCAAATATCTCCAAATCAGAAACTTTATTAGGACAACGTGCCCTCTCCCAGAATACCCCACTCTCACATCATTTGAACTTCTTTGCGAGACAAAGACCCACCAGAAAGGTCTAATCTCGGACATATACGGGGCTCTAGAGCGCTCCTCGACCCCAAAAGAGCATGACTATATGCTCAAATGGGCAGCTGACCTAAATACTGATATAGACAGAGAGACTTGGGAAGAAATCTGGGAGACAGCCTCGGAGACCTCCCTATGCACTACAATAAAGGAAAACATTTATAAAATTATGTTTGGCTGGTATCTTACCCCAGCTCGATTAAACCAAATCTACCCTCTGGCATCAGATCTATGTTGGAGAGGCTGTGGTCCTAGAGGGGACATGGTCCACATCTGGTGGTCCTGTCCAGAAATTGTTAAGTACTGGGCCAAGGTCCAAATTTTAATAAAAGAGGTCACCGACCTGGAAGTGCCTATTGAACCACTGCCCTACCTGCTGGCTGCACCCTTGAAGGACATTGTCCGGCCAGTCAGGAAATTGATCTCCTTCATTTTGACCGCGGCTCAATGCTGTATTGCGGCCATCCTGGAGGAAAACAACTACACCAGCACTGGGAACAATTAGGAAAAGAGTCGACGAGGTGATGGTCATGGAACGGCTCACCGCCATCGTCCGACAAAAAATGCCGGCATACGAGGAAATTTGGGATCCATGGATCTCCAACAACCGGGCCAGACAACCAAACCCAGCGCACCAGAGACTGATCACCCCACCATAGGCACGTGTACACAGCCCTAAAGACCATACCCCTTAACAGTCAGATGGGTTCCCCCCCCTTACCCCTCCTCCCCATCTCTATCCCCCCCCTCACCCCCTCAGTCCCCTCCCCTCTGCCTTCCATCTTCGAAGGCTCCCCTCCCTTTTTCTACCGACAACGGCGGTTGTCTATCTGTTTTCCCCCCCAAAAAATTGCGGATTTGAAAATGTTAGGCTTTTTTGCACAATTCCACTGTATGTTTACCTGAATGCCTAATAAAATTGTTTGAAAAAAAAAAAAACCAGACACCATTATTCTGAGTTATTCTTATAGAAAAACAGCTTAATTATGACAAATATTTGCAATATTTATACTTACACAATATACAATGGTCGTTCAGCTAGATCAGAGATAACAGTTCAGTCGTGCACAAAATTTTCTGGACTCTAACCAAAATTTTTGTTTAAAAGGGCCTCTAACCCAATTCTTCAGTCACAATTTAGGTCTTTTTAAATTACCAGAGGGGGTGAAGCATCATATATAAAAATTTTCATATATACTCACCACCTTTGTGAATTTCCCCACTTCTAGACGCTAAAACTGAAGGAAATCCGTTATTTCTTCGCCTATGCTTCAGAACCAAAAGGAACCTATTCTCTGCCAAGAAAACTGAAGCCTTGTGACTGGATACACCATCTGCACCGTTTGCAGCAGACTTCCCCGGGAAGCTTTCACGCCCTGCCACTGTTATGTTCGATCTTTGATGAACTTTCAGGCCTGGTAGACGAACAAAATTAAACGTAACGCAAGCCAGATTTCAAATCCTTTGTCTCAATTTATTACTCATAGGGTAATGACTTTTATACAGGAAAAAAGAAGATATTGGTTAGAGGCGTAACATAGGCGTAACATAGGCGTGTCTTGGGCGTAGCTTTGATTAGAGGCGTAATTTAGGGGCAGGACATATTAGTGGCATAATTTTTGGAACGTATCTTTCCCAATACAAGCAATGTCTGAATACATGGCTTATTCATTGTCTGTTATCAAAAGAGACCTTGAATCTTTAGCAACTAATTATACTATTTTGCTTCTTGCAGAGAACCATTCTATTATATTCTAACTAAAACAGCAGGAAATTGACAACACAAAAGTATCTTAGCAATATCCTGAGCAGGAAGAAAAGAAATGCAATTTGGCAGAAACTGAGTGCATTTAGGAATTATATTTCAGCAAAAGGCTGACTACAGAATCTTAACTAGTTATGATCAGACAAAATGGAAGCTTAACAAAGATAAAGATAAAGTGCCTCCACAGCAGGAAACGCGTCAGAGTTTTAAATCGTGTGTTTGTCCTTTCGGCTCATATGCCCAATAAATAATTGTTATTTTTTGCCCCAGCCCTTTGCTCTCTTTTTTGGCAGTGCAAAACCTTCCACGTTCTACTTACCTGGTATATGGATCAGCAATCTCAGAGAGAACAGAAAACAACCATAGTGTAGATAAAAATGACAATTTTATCAAACATAAGATCACAAATGGAGGCTTACGGCAATCGAAGAAGTAACAGCATGTGAACAAATGGGTATTTACTGCGGCGCAGCTTTCCTCGCCCGGTCTCACTGCAAACAGCTTCCGCGTGCATCACTTCCGGACGTGATGTCACAGCTCGCCGGAACAGCGGACACCACCAAAGATCCCACTGCTTCTTTCCTTCTCCAAGATGGCTGACAAGCCAGACTCTACGCATTTCGACGTAATGAAGGAAAGAAGCAGTGGGATCTTCGGTGGTGTCTGCTGTTCCGGCGAGCTTTGACGTCATGTCCGGAAGTGGCGCACACGGAAGCTGTTTGCAGTGAGACCGGGCGAGGAAAGCTGCTTTGAATGTTTTCTTTAGATACCTTGGTCCCACATGCATTAATGTTGATTGGGAATTGCAACATTTTCTGTAATAAAGATTGTCAATATTGATTATTCTATGACGTTTCCCTTCCCCCCTCCCCTTCCTCTCCTAAACCCCTCCCCTCCCTCCTTTCTTTTCTTTTCCATTGTTTAGGGTTTAAATGCATGCACTGTAAATTAGAGTTCCTAAAAAATTCTTGGATATAGATATATTTATGGATTTAATAATTTAATACAGTATAACCATCATAGAACTATTCCTCTAGAAAAGAGAATCGAAGTTATATACATATATATATTCTTTAATTAATTAATATATTAATTACAAAGTATCGGATATATTTCTGATAGGATAACATTAATGATAAAGATCTAATGATATCCACACTACATAGTCCATTTTTCCTCCACAAATGTCCTTACATGATATATACAATGTCCTGTTTATTTAATTAATGAATGATTTATGTTTGTTATTATGACAATGTGTTTCTAGTTTTTGTATTAATTTTTGGTATTGGGAGGATATATACTACAGTAATTGCTCTTTTATTATCTTTCACTATAATGCTGATAGTGTTTTAATATGATTGATTTGTTATGTGGGACAATGCTTTTGAATTACATTTGTATTGGTGTTTAGAAATTCATAGCATTGCCCCAGTGAGTTTATATGTTTTGTTAGTATGCCCAAATTCCCTTACTTCTTCGTGTAAATTGTATGTATTTTTTAAGCTGCCGTGTTTACATTTCTATGGTAAACAAGTACGATCATTTCTATTGGTCAAACGGGCCGATACGTCACAAAAGAAGGAGGGTTCATCGTACCTCCTTACATTGTACTAATGTATGATACTGTTCAGCCGGCATCAGGTTGAGTTCACTAGCTCTCCATTAGAGAAGGGGCGTGATGCTCACCATTGGACGTTAGCAGTGTTACGTCACGAGTTAAGGGAGGGAATTGTGGGTATTTAAATGATTGATCGGTTGTTTGAATTGTGCTCTTTGGTAAAGCGTGGGTGACCACCCAAAACGCGTAAGCGTGTTCTCTTACTGTTTTTAAACGTGCCTTCAATAAATTTTTGCACCTAGTTCTTTTTGCAGTATTGGTTATATTTTTCCAACAGCAGTTGCACCGCCGTCCACAACCTTTGTATGCTGATACTCCTTGGTAGGAGCACGCCGACAGCACCAGGATTTCCACAGGGTCAGCAGTGAGTAACCTCATTATATTTGTTACTTCATTCATGTGATCATCAAGTTCCCAAAACCACTTTGACATTGATACAATCTCAGGCGTCATATTGACTGCCACGGTAGCTTGTACAGGGTTATAATATACACCAAATCACTGGGTTGAATTGAATACGACTATGATAAATAAAGTTTATTCCTTAGAGGTAAGGTGGGAAAAAATAGAGGAATGACCCCTAGTGATGCTAACCAGGAAAAGTCCAAGTATTGAAGTTATAACTTTTAAATCTTCATATTCCTCCAAACAAAAACACATAGACTCCACTAGCCTACAACAGGTATATCTTTATGATTTATTTATTTTTTGGGCGGCTGCTGTGTGTGAATTTTTTTTATTGTGGGTAGCGGGGCTGGGTGAAGGGGGTATTAGCCAAACGGTGGTTGTTTAGGGCTTGCGGGGGGGTAGTGGGAGGGGTTAACTCCTTCATGACCGTAGCGGTATTAATTGCTACGGCCGTGAAGGGGTTAAGTGCACCCGCAAACCCCCCCCCCGCAAGTCCTAAACTCACACCAAGGGCCAAATACCCCCTTCACCCACCACTGCTACCCACAATAAAGTGGGCACGGTGGGTTAACCCCTTCATTGCCTTAGCGGCTATCAGCTATGGTAATGAAGCAGCATTTCTGTATTTTTAATAATATTGTGCAGGAGCAGGGGGTCCCCTGAGTTTTGATTTCTGGCTCAGGGAACCCCCTGCTCACTGTACAATATTATTAAAAATACAGTCATGCTGCTTCGTTACCATAGCACATAGCCGCAAAGGTAAGGAACGAGTGTTTATTTATATATGTGTTTTATTCATATTGTAGATGTGCAGGGGGTCTCCGGAGATGAACCGCTTTGGTTTTTGGTCTGGGGACCCCCTGCTCCCCGAGATACAGGCCCCTTTAGGGGGTGCCGGTATCCCTCTGCTTTGTTTACATGCCGCGGTCACGTGATCGGGACCTTTAAATGCAGAGGGATACCGGCACCTCATAAAGGGGGCTGTATCTCGGGGAGCAGGGGGTCCCCGGACCTGAAACCAACGCGGTTCAGCTCCGGAGACCCCTGCACATCTACACTATGAATAAAAATGTATTTTAAATAATTTTTAATGTGCCGATGTTTGCGCAGAGAGAGCAGCGGTTCTCTCTCTGCTGCAAACACATCTCGCCCCCGCCGGCCTATAGTATCATTGATGTGCATATACAGTACTGTATGTGTATGTTAGGGGTTATAGGGGTTGTTGTTATACAGTATATACTGTATATATACAGTATATACTGCATTACAATTCATGAATTTCTCGGCTTCAAAGACAACAGCTCGCAAACGCCCCCATGCATTTTTACACGGCATTGCAGTATTGCAGCCAGCGGGAATAAAATGCTTAAATCACGGGCGCGATATAACGCAATACACTCCGGGCGAAAACGACACTAAACCGAACATCACCGGGATATTCTGAAATTCGCGGAACTAGCCAAGTTCGAATAAAGTTGGTCGCCACTGTATGTTCTCCATCAAAAATCTTTTTTCAACACGTTTTATTCAATGAAAATAGCAAATCTTAGCATTCTATAAATGCAATGAACTGTATTGAGAGATCCGTAGTTATATCTTCTACTATAGACAAAAAATGCTGTATTGGAAGTGGGGATGTTTCCAAATTGTCCGTTGAGAATTTCCAAAATTCCAAACATAAAACGTGTGAAGTCCAAAAATCTGTGTACAACTATACAATATACATACATTTCATTTCCGTTTATTAAATGTCATTGAAATGTGCAAAAACACACAAACATTGAGGTACTGTTAGACAATTACTTTGGATCATATTTTATTTTCCCCTATTGTTCCTTCAAATAATGTCCACGAGAGAGAGAGAGAGAAAGAGAGAGAAAGAGAGAGAAAGAGAGAGAAAGAGAGAGAGAAAATAAAGTCGAGGAATTAATACACCATATATCAGCCTAGATAACTTATTTGACATGGAGTAGGACTCAATCTCAGAGTTATGGCTACGTGCCCCACGTAGTACACTGCAGCTTTCATTAAACTTATCTTTTCTTGCTTTTACAAAAACCAACATGTTGACCAAAAATGTATTTATTGTTATAGGGAGGTTCCACCGAGATTTGAACTTGGATTGCTGGATTCAGAGTCCAGAGTGCTAAACATTACACCATGAAACCACCTGCAAGCTCCTTCTTGTTGTTTTTCAA
The DNA here is from genome assembly GCF_040206685.1 of Ascaphus truei. Classification (NCBI taxonomy): domain Eukaryota; kingdom Metazoa; phylum Chordata; class Amphibia; order Anura; family Ascaphidae; genus Ascaphus; species Ascaphus truei. The sequence continues at coordinate 11,005,585 of NC_134502.1, forward strand.
GAAAAAATATATATATGCACTTACAAAATATGTATGTTCTCCATCAAAAATCTTTGACAAATTTCACAAAATCTGGGAAATTTGGCCTGGCAATTAGGAACACATAGACATAACTACAGAGAAACTAGATAAATGGGCTCCCCCTCCCCCTCTTTCTTTCTCTTCTTTTCTCTGTTCTTCTCTATTCTTTTCTAAATTCTACGAGAGTCACGCAAGGAAGCGGCTGCTTCCCTAGCACAGCCTAAGATGTGGAAACAGATCATATTAACAGAAAAACTATGTTAAAACGAATATTTTATTTAAGCACTGATAACGAATTGTAGAGGTTTTTTTTGTTTTAAACACAATTGGTAATACTTGAACAATATATGTGTACCAATGTTGAATATATGTTGTCTCTCCAAAACAATAAAAAAAATTGAAACAAAAAAAATAATATTTTTTCAACAGTTTTTATTCAATGAAAATAGCAAATCTTAGCATTCTATAAATGCAATGAACTGTATTGAGAGATCCGTAGTTATATCTTCTACTATAGGCAAAAAATGCTGTATTGGAAGAGGGGATGTTTCCAAATTGTCCGTTGAGAATTTCCGAAATTCCGAACAAAAAACGTGTGAAGTCCAAAAAATCTGTGTACAACTATACAATATACATACATTTCATTTCCGTTTATTAAATGTCATTGAAATGTGCAAAAACACACAAACATTGAGGTACTGTTAGACAATTACTTTGGATCATTTTTTATTTTCCCCTATTGTTTCTTCAAATAATGTCCACGAGAGAGAGAGAGAAAGAGAGAGAAAGAGAAAGAGAAAGAGAAAGAGAGAGAGAGAGAGAGAGAGAGAGAGAGAGAGAGAGAGAGAGAGAGAGAATGAAAGAGAAAGAGAGAAAATAAAGTCGAGGAATTAATACACCATATATCAGCCTTGATAACTTTTTTGATATGGAGTAGGACTCAATCTCAGAGTTATGGATACGTGCCCCACGTAGTGCACTGCAGCTTTCATTCTACTTGTCTTATCTTGCTTTTACAAATACCAAAATGTTGACCAAAAATGTATTTAATGTTATAGGGAGGTTCCACCGAGATTTGAACTCGGATCGCTGGATTCAGAGTCCAGAGTGCTAACCATTACACCATGAAACCACCTGCAAGCTCCTTCTTGTTGTTAATCAAGAACAAAAAATATATATGCACTTACAAAATATGTACAGCAGCGGCAGCTTTTATTCGAAGTAATCACTGGCATGTACCTGGCATGTTCCTGGAAAGCCACGCTGTTCACCCGGAGCATGCCGCGCTCCCAGCCAGGGTCATGCCCGGCTGACGCGCGGTTGATGTGTTAATTGATTATGGTTCAGGATTTACTAGGCTGCAATGCTTCGCGTGTCCGCCAGATGGCATAAATTCATGAATTGTAATGCAGTAAATATATATATATATATATATATATATATATATATATATATATATACAGTATATATATGTATATAAAACATACAGAACACCTACAAGCTCAAATTGAACCCCCAAAATACCCACAACATATATATAAGCATATAAGTTTCACAGAGGAGTGCTACTGAGCATGGCAATTTATATTTAAAACCAGAGACATAACATAAAACACAGACAAAGCTCAGTGCACATCCAGAAAAACTTATATACGGTACAGTGCCTAAATATACATGTATAAATAACTAATAAATAAAATGGTCTTTTAGTTTAACATTTTGGCCAAATTGTTGTAAGCCCTTGAGCCAAACTTCACGGCAGACCACGTTCAAGGGTCCCTACACTAATATAAATTCTTAATAACCTGTGCATTGCCAGGAAGAATGATTTATAATAAATCTGTCAATATAAGTTGCAAAAGTTCTAAGTCTGATTGAAGCTTTTATTAACCTGTACATTACCAGGAAAAGCACTCTGTAATAGATTTGTCACAATCACACTGCATGCAGGCAAGTTCCCCTGATAGTGGGAGATGCCATGGAGTGAGCTTTTAACCATTTAAATGGGGGAGGGAGTGAGCTTCAATTGGATAGGAGGTTGCCACCCTCCAAAACAGCCAAGACTAGCTGCACAAGAATTATAAAACATACAGAACACCTACAAGCTCAAATTGAACCCCCAAAATACCCACAACATATATATAAGCATATAAGTTTCACAGAGGAGTGCTACTGAGCATGGCAATTTATATTTAAAACCAGAGACATAACATAAAACACAGACAAAGCTCAGTGCACATCCAGAAAAACTTATATACGGTACAGTGCCTAAATATACATGTATAAATAACTAATAAATAAAATGGTCTTTTAGTTTAACATTTTGGCCAAATTGTTGTAAGCCCTTGAGCCAAACTTCACGGCAGACCACGTTCAAGGGTCCCTACACTAATATAAATTCTTAATAACCTGTGCATTGCCAGGAAGAATGATTTATAATAAATCTGTCAATATAAGTTGCAAAAGTTCTAAGTCTGATTGAAGCTTTTATTAACCTGTACATTACCAGGAAAAGCACTCTGTAATAGATTTGTCACAATCACACTGCATGCAGGCAAGTTCCCCTGATAGTGGGAGATGCCATGGAGTGAGCTTTTAACCATTTAAATGGGGGAGGGAGTGAGCTTCAATTGGATAGGAGGTTGCCACCCTCCAAAACAGCCAAGACTAGCTGCACAAGAATTATAAAACATACAGAACACCTACAAGCTCAAATTGAACCCCCAAAATACCCACAACATATATATAAGCATATAAGTTTCACAGAGGAGTGCTACTGAGCATGGCAATTTATATTTAAAACCAGAGACATAACATAAAACACAGAAAAAGCTCAGTGCACATCCAGAAAAACTTATATACGGTACAGTGCCTAAATATACATGTATAAATAACTAATAAGTTGCAAAAGTTCTAAGTCTGATTGAAGCTTTTATTAACCTGTATATATACTGTATAACAACAACCCCTATAACCCCTAACATACAATACTGTACACATACAGTACTGTATATGCACATCAATGATACTATAGGCCGGCGGGGGCGAGATGTGTTTGCAGCAGAGAGAGAACCGCTGCTCTCTCTGCGCAAACATCGGCACATTAAAAATTATTTAAAATACATTTTTATTCATAGTGTAGATGTGCAGGGGGTCTCCGGAGCTGAACCGCGTTGGTTTCAGGTCCGGGGACCCCCTGCTCCCCGAGATACAGCCCCCTTTCTGAGGTGCCGGTATCCCTCTGCATTTAAAGGTCCCGATCACGTGACCGCGGCATGTAAACAAAGCAGAGGGATACCGGCACCCCCTAAAGGGGCCTGTATCTCGGGAAGCAGGGTGTCCCCAGACCTAAAACCAAAGCGGTTCATCTCCGGAGACCCCCTGCACATCTACAGTATGAATAAAACACATATATAAATAAACACTCGTTCCTTACCTATGTGCTATGCTAACGAAGCAGCATGACTGTATTTTTAATAATATTGTACAGTGAGCAGGGGGCTCCCTGAGCCAGAAATCAAAACTCAGGGGACCCCCTGCTCCTGCACAATATTATTAAAAATACCAAAATGCTGCTTCATTACCATAGCTGATAGCCGCTAAGGCAATGAAGGGGTTAACCCACCATGCCCGCTTTATTGTGGGTAGCGGTGGTGGGTGAAGGGGGTATTTGGCCCTTGGTGTGAGTTTAGGACTTGCGGGGGGGGGGGGGGGGGTTGCAGGTGCACTTAACCCCTTCACGGCCGTAGCAGTTAATACCGCTACGGTCATGAAGGGGTTAACACCTCCCGCAACCCCCCTGCAAGCCCTAAACAACCACCGTTGGGGCTAATACCCCCTTCACCCACCCCCACTACCCACAATAAAAAAAATTCACACACAGCAGCCGCCCAAAAAATAAATAAATAAATCTAAATAAATAAATAAATACATGAATATAAATAAATACATTTAAAATACATTTTTATTCATAGTGTAGATGTGCAGGGGTTCTCCGGAGCTGAACCGCATTGGTTTCAGGTCTGGGGACCCCCTGCTCCCCGAGATACAGCCCCCTTTATGAGGTGCCGGTATCCCTCTGCATTTAATAGTCCCGATCACGTGACCGCGGCATGTAAACCAAGCAGAGGGATACCGGCACCACGTGAGCAGGTGTCAGGAATCGGCGGCCTCTGACCTCTGCTGTGACCTGACTACGATATACTACGATATACTGCCGCCTGCCTCTGACCTCTGCCGTGATCTGACTATGCTATACTACCGCCTGCCTCTGATCTCTGCTATGACCCGACTAAGATATACTGCTGGTTTGTCCAGGGTCCAGAGGGATTGTATACATCAGGATCATCCCAAGGAAAGGAGGAGATTACAGGAAAAAGAAGACCGATAGTGCAGACCAATCTGAAAATGTATCTTCAATAAAACAAGCAAAATATATGTACTCACATTGTGTACATAGACACATAAAAGTGTTGGACGCTCGAGGTTATCCTGCTCTGTGGAGATGTTATTTCGCGCCTTTTCCCAGTCCCCAGACTCTCCCCGCAGCATGATCGCTGGTTGATTTTCCGGTTTGCTGTTTCACACGGGTCTGTGTCGCGTCTGGTCTTCCAGGGGGATAGAGACGGGATCTCCAGTCGGCGGGTCCTCCCAGCACAGCCTTCTTGCGTCCCAGTATCGGCCAATACCTACGCGTTTCGCTGAGTCAAGTCAGCTTCGTCAGGAGAAGCATGATCCCCGTAGTGGGTGGAACATATTTATAGTGTGTATAATTACCTAAATTAAGACAAGTTCTCTCATTGAGTACATAACACTGTGATCAAAATCTTAATGCAAATGGTCTATACAGTCTATCTAATAAAGTTTAATACATCAAAAAATAAGTAAATAGTCAAAACTATATATTAAAACAAACAATCAACTTTTAAAAATCAATAAAACACCTTAAAATGCTTCTTTGAACCACAATTATCCAATTATCGACTATGGAGACATAGTATATGGCTCAGCACCCCAAACCCACCTTAGCAAACATGACACCCTCTACAATTCAATATGCCGTTTTGTTCTCCAATGCAACTACAAAACAAATCACTGCGAAATGCTCAAAGAACTAGATTGGTCATCACTCGAGTCTAGACAAAAAGTTCACCTTTCCTGTCTTGCCTTCAAATACTTTCTGGGCAAGCTACCCATCTATCTGAACAAGCTCCTCACCCCTACCACTTGCAGCACTTTTCATCTGAGATCAAACTCCAAAAGACTGTTCATGGTCCCAAGGCTTAACAAAGTATCCGGCCGCTCCTCCTTCTCCTTCCGTGCACCCCAAAACTGGAACAACCTACCGGAGACTCTCACATCCACCACCAGTCTAAGTTCTTTCAAATCTAAGGCTGTCTCACATTTTAATCTGGTCTGTAACTGTTTTATAAGCCTATAATATATATTTTCTTTAACTGTGCATGCAATGGCTTGTATATAATGTATACCCTGTTCATTTATGTAACTGTATTTGTAACCATGTATTATTTGTCATAGTAACTCTATGCCCAGGACATACTTGAAAATGAGAGGTAACTCTCAATGTATTACTTAAAGCTGCAGTTCAGTCTTTTTTTTTTTTTTTACTTCAATAGCTTCATGTGGGTAATCTCTACTTACCTAAAGAACTGTATAGCTGCAGGTCAATCCGTTCTCCATGTATTGATCGGCGAAATTTGGCGAAATTTTTTTTTTTTTTGTAACTTCTAATTTGTATTGGGTCATACATCTTATACATTATAACACAGACCATTGTGTAACATTCCTATGCCCATCGGTATTTCTGCCCCGGCTCTCACTACCGTGGGTTATTATTGACCTTGCTGAAAACTAAACAGACAACATTTACTCACAGGACTCGACTAACCTGACTGACATAACCAAGACAGGACAACATCGGGTAGGGACGGGGAGAGGGGGGTAGGGGGGGAGGTACAGGTAAGAGATGCTTCGCGTAGCTTCTGGGTCTGTAATCATCCGCTTCAGTTGTTGATTTTCGCCGGGCGCCCCTTGGGTGAACTCTTAGATGCTGATCTTAACAATGGGATGGGTCCTACCTGTCACCTATAGTAGTCAGCGTATGTCTTGCTCCATCACCAGAGAATGCATTTTCTGCTATTATTGCAAAATTGTACTGGTATCCACCCCTGGGATGTCTGTGTGGGCAATCCATGGTGCCCATACTTTTAGGAAATTGCTGCCAGTGTCGTTGACCCAGCTCGTCAACTGTTCCATCTGGCAGACGTGCCAAATTCTATTTCGAATTCTGGGGATTATTGGTAATTCTCGCTGTTTCCATACCGCTGCGATCTCACACCTGGTGGCGGTTGCCAAATGCGCAACCAATTTGTGTGCCGACTTTGGCAGTCCCTGGACTCGTCTGCCCAAGAGGAACAGCCACGGGTCCAGGGGGATCTCCAAGTCGAGAATCCTTTGTGTCCAACCTCTAATTTCTTCCCAAATCGGGACCACCTTAGGGCAGGACCACAGCATATGGAGTAAGTCAGCTATTGGCGACATTTTTAAAGCTGGCATTTGTTTATAATCTGCTTCTATCAGTCAGCAGAAGATCATGAATATTCATGAGTCTCCCAGTGACGTATGCTCGCTCCCGATCTGCTGCTGTGTGGTGTCCCCCTTCTGCCCTGCTCCCTGTGCCTGCCTCCCTGCCCGCGCGGGAGATGGAGGAGAGTTGCGCTGCCCCCGGAGAGGGGGGGGTGTGAATGGGGGAGCGGGTGATGTGTCCCCCTTCTGCCCTGATCCCTGTGGCTGCCTCCCTGCCCGCGTGGGAGATGGAGGAGAGTTGCGCTGCCCCCGGAGGGGGGGGGTAGTGAAGGGGGGAGCGGGTGATGTGTCCCCCTTCTGCCCCGATCCCTGTGGCTGCCTCCCTGCCCGCGCGGGAGATGGAAGGGGGTTTGCACTGCTCCCGGAGGGGGGGGGGGCAGGGGGGGCGTGTGATGTGTCCCCCTTCTGCCCCGACCCCTGTGCCTGCCTCCCTGCCCATGTGGGAGATGGAGGGGGGTTGCGCGGCCCCCGGGAGGGAGGGGGTTGCAGCAAGGTGGTGTGTGTGTGTGTGATATATATATATATATCTATATATAGTGTGTGTGTGATATATATATAGTGTGTGTGTGTGTGTGTGTGTGTGATATATATATCTATATATAGTGTGTGTGTGATATATATAGTGTGTGTGTGTGTGATATATATAGCGTGTGTGTGTGTGTGTGTGATATATATATAGTGTGTGTGTGTGTGTGTGTGTGTGTGTGATATATATATAGTGTGTGTGTGTGTGTGTGTGTGTGATATATATATAGTGTGTGCGTGTGTGATTATATATATATATATATATCGTGTGTGTGATATATATATATATATATATATGTGGCAGGATGGCCTGTAGCCGAGGTCAGGGAACAGTCCACACGTGTAATAGTCAGGATAAATGAAAACGTTCAGTGGCTTTATTTCTCCACAGCAACATAACATGCGGGTACACTGTCCCTTTAAACAAATAAATCCTGCTCCACGTTGGGAGAAAAACTGACTAACACAGCAGACCTATCTAGCAGGCTGGCTGGCTAAACCATAACCAAACCTTAAGAGTCTTTTAAGCAGTCATGAAAACAAATGAAACAAATCTTACCTTGGCTGCAGTAAGTATTGTGCTGTATCCGTCTGGCTAGCAGCACAGATATCCATGTGCTCTGGTCTGAGAGAGCCAGCTACTGCTAGTCACAAGATCCTTATCTACCTTGCTGGCTCTCAGGTGTCAACTTACTTCCTGACTCCTAACTTCCACCTGAGTTAACCCTTATGAGTGCTGGATGAAGCACTCAGACATATGTCTCCCAGGCGTAACTGATAGATGACTTCACTCTGTCACATACCTCCCCTGTTTGTGTGTGGCTAGTGTCCCACACGGCTGAAGCCTGACCCTCCACTCCTTCTCTTGACAAAAAATCAGCTTTTCCATGGTCCTTTCCAGGTCTATGCTGAATATCAAAAGAGAAGGGTTGGAGGGCCATATACCACCTGGTCAACCTTGAGTTTTCGTCCTTCATGGTGTTTAACCACTTCAAGGGCGCATGGTCAGTGACCAGGGTGAAGTGTACTCCGGCGACATATTGTCTCAAGGCCTCAATTGCACATTTTATTGTGAGGCACTCCTTCTCAATGACGGAATACCTCACTTCCCTTGGGAACAGTTTCCGGCTGATGAACAGTATGGGGTGTTCAACACCATCAAATTGCTGGGGCAGCACTGCTCCCAGTCCTACCTCTGAGGCATCCATCTGGATGATGAAGGGCTCTTTAAAATCTGGGCTACGAAGAGAGGGGCCCTCTGACAGGCACTTTTTAAGCATGTCAAAGGCGTCTTGGCACTCCCAAGACCATTTAACTTGGGTCGGGGCACTCTTTTTTGTCAGATCTGTTAGGGGTGCAGAAATTTCGGAAAAATTGGGGATAAACCGCCTGTAATACCCTGCTAACCCCAAAAGGGCGCGGACCTGTGTCTTTGTCTGTGGGGTGGGGACTTCCTTTATGGCGGCCACCTCGCTAGCTAGTGGCCTTACTATCCCTCCCCCAACGGCATAGCCCAAGTACTTTGTAGTGGATTTACCCAGGGCACATTTTTTTGGATTTGCAGTGAGCCCTGCTTCTCTTAAGGACGTTAGGACTGCCCTCAACCTTTTTATATGAGACTGCCAGTGTCTGCTATAGATGACAATGTCATCCAAGTAGGCCGCGGCATATATCCTATGGGGTCGTAGTACCTTGTCCATTAACCTTTGGAACGTGGCTGGAGCCCCATGTAACCCAAATGGCATAGTGACGAATTGGTATAAACCGAGAGGGGTGGCGAAGGCAGTTTTGCATTTGGATTCTTCCGCTAGAGGTATCTGCCAATATTCTTTCGGTAGATCTAGGGTGGAGATATACTCTGCTTTACCAAGCGAGTCAAGCAATTCATTCACCCTAGGCATTGGGTATGCATCAAATCTGGATACAGCCTTTACCTTTTTTTCGCAGATCGACGCCAAACCTCACCTTCCCATCTGGTTTAGGGACCAACACGATAGAGCTACACCATTCGCTGTGGGACTCCTCGATCACGCCCAATTCCAACATGTCTATTATCCCTCTCTACCAGGTCTTTTCGGCCCTCTGGCAATCTATAGGGACGGGACCGTACTTTTACGCCAGGTTCTGTCTCAATCCTATGGGACACTAAATCAGTCTGCCCTGGCAGCTCAGAAAAAACATCTGGGAACTGGTCACATACATCTAGTAGGTCTGACCTTTGTTCCGTTGTTAACTGCTCTCCCATGGGAACCTGAGGGTCATTGTACGTACTACCCTTTGGAAGCTGTGGACCCAAATCAGTCTCTCCTTCCCGAGGGTGAATGAACAGCGATCTCATCGTTTTCCAGGGTTTCAGGAGGTTCACGTGGTAGATTTGTTTACCCTTCCTGGACCCTGGTTGAGAGATCTCATAGTTCACCTCCCCGGTGCGGCGGAGAACTTGGAAAGGACCCTGCCACTTCGCAAGGAGTTTACTCTCTGATATCGGTAATAGTAGCATCACTTAGTCCCCAGGTTGGAAGACCCTCAAGCAGGCATTTTGGTTGTACTGCCTCTCTTGACGTTCTTGAGCAGATTTGAGGTTTTCCTTAGCAAACCGACCTATCATGTCTAGGCGGTTTCTAAGGTCTATGACATACTGAAGGGTATTCTTGGAGGGGCAGGGCCCCTCCTCCCAGGATTCCTTCAGTAGGTCGAGAATACCCCGAGGTTGGCATCCATATAGGAGCTCAAACGGGGAGAAGCCTGTGGATGATTGGGGAACTTCTCGTACCGCAAACAACAGGAAAGGGAGAAGTTCATCCCAAGCTCGCTTTTCAGTGTCCACAAACTTCCTAAGCATGGTTTTTAAAGTATGGTTAAACCTCTCTACCAATCCATCAGTCTGAGGATGGTAGACCGAGGTCCGGACGGATTTTACCTCCAATAACTTCAGGACATCCTGCATTAACTTTGCCATGAAATTTGTTCCCTGGTCAGTTAACATTACTTGGGGAAGTCCTACCCTAGAAAACAGTTCTAACAGCCTGTGGGCAACCTGTTTAGCAGTGGCTGATCTCAGAGGGAAGGCCTCAGGATATCTGGTGGCATAATCCAGGGGTGAGCAAACTTTTTATGCCGAGCCCCCCTTTTCATCCATGAAATTTCTCGGGCCCCCCCTGCCTGATGTAATCAAAATCACATGACGTCAGCGCACGTGAGCTGGTTCAGCCATTGAGGGCGAACCAGCTTTGTAACGCCCCCGCCACGCGTCTACAAAAAAAGTATTTATAGCACAAATTACATAACTTAAAAATAAATATTATAATATTTGTCTAATAGCGTTCCCATTTCTGCTGTATTATTAATCTCTCTCTTCCCGCCACATTAGAACACCTCAGGACCTCTCTAACCTCTTCCAGTCTCTCCCTGTATTTCTCACTCCCCCTCCAGTCCCTCTCTATTCCTCCCCTCAGTGTCTCCCCCTCCCCCCCCCACTCTCTTTCCCTCCCCCCAGTGTGTGTCTCTTTCTCCCTCCCCCATTGTCTCTCACTCTCTCCCTCCCCCCATTGTCTCTCACTCTCTCCCCTCTTCCAGTCTCACACTCCTCTTCCAGTCTCTCCAACTCCCTGTATTTCTCACTCCCCCTCCAGTCCCTCTCTATCCCTCCCCTCAGTGTCTCCCCCCACTCTCTTTCCCTCCCCCTGTGTGTCTCTCTTTCTTTCTCCCTCCCCCTAGTGTCCCCCTCCCTCCATTGTCTCTCACTCTCCTTCCAGCCATTGCCTCTCCCTCCCCCCAGTGTCTCTCTTGCACTCTCCAACCAGCTATTGTTTCTCCCTCCACCCGGTGTCTCTCTCACACTCTCCCTCCAGCCATTGTGTGTCTCTCTCCCTCCTGCCAGTGTCTCCCTCCCTCCCACCAATGTCTCTCTCATCCCCATCCCCATGTAGCTCTTTCACCCCCCCTCCCCATGTCACACTCACTCTCACCCCCCTCCCCATCTCACACTCTCACCCCCCTCATGTCACTCACACCCTCCCCATGCCTCAGTCTCACACTCACTCCCCCATGTCCCAGTCTCACACTCACTCCCCCATGTCCCAGTCTCACACTCACTCCCCCATGTCCCAGTCTCACTCTCCCACCCCCCCATGTCCCAGTCTCACTCCCCCCCCATGTCCCAGTCTCACTCCCCCCCATGTCCCAGTCTCACTCCCCCCCCATGTCCCAGTCTCACTCCCCCCCCATGTCCCAGTCTCACTCCCCCCCATGTCCCAGTCTCACTCACCCCCCCCCCATGTCCCAGTCTCACTCACCCCCCCCATGTCCCAGTCTCACTCACCCCCCCCCATGTCCCAGTATCACTCACCCCCCTCCCCATGTCCCAGTCTCACTCACCCCCCTCCCCATGTCCCAGTCTCACTCACCCCCCTCCCCATGTCCCAGTCTCACTCACCCCCTCTCCCCATGTCACACACGCAGGAAGCAGGAAGCAACGAGATGCTGCTGTGTACTGTAGCACAGCGCCACCTAATGGCCAAAAGAAAAATTGCAGCTGCAGACGGCTTTTTTCCCTCTGCTCCTGGCAAAATCGCCGCTGCTTCCTGCGCCCCCCCTAAACAATCTTGCGCCCCCCCAGGGGGGCGCGCCCCCCAGTTTGCGCACCGCTGGCATAATCTACAACAACGAGTATAAATTTATGTCCCTTCGCAGAGGGTTCTAAAGGTCCGACAAGATCTACCCCAATTCTCTCGAATGGGACGGCTACCAAGGGCAGAGGAACCAAGGGAGCCGGCTTCTGTCCTTTTTGGCTAGTTAACTGGCATTCAGGACATGTCTCACATAGTTTCATGATGTCACCATGTATGCCTGGCCAGTAAAACCGGGACGAGATGCGGTCCGTGGTTTTATCTCTGCCCAAATGACCACCCCATGGGAGAGTATGGGCTAGGGTGAACACTGTTTTAATTAACCCTTTAGGGACTAGCATCTGTCGAATGACCTCCCCTGTTTGTGTAACTTTATTCACACGATATAGGATGTCATTCAACAGTTCAAAATGTTGAAACACTTTTACACCTTGTTCATCCATTATCTTGTTGGTGACCTGTACCACCTTTTCATATTGTCTAGCCAGAGCTGGGTCCTCCCTCTGCCTCTGACGGAAGTCAGGAAGATCCAGGTCTGGCAACATTCCCGTATCTATCTGTTCCCCACCCTGGTCATCCCCGGCCATGACCTGCAGTCCTTTGGGATGACTAATGTTAACAAGAGTCCCAGCCTTTCTTAACCAGTCCTCTTTTTCCGCACGTCTCTGTTTACGTGTCTTTGGGACATGGTGTCTACGGGGGAAAATCTCTGGAGAAAAAGGGAACAAGTCTCCGGGCTTCTCCGGTACCAGAGAAGTAGGCTCGTAGTAGGGGCCAACAATGTTTCGAGGTAGGGCCAGTCTTGGCCAAGTAAAACAGGAGCAGGTAGCAACTCCCACTAGTAGGCTAGCCTCTTGATCCTGGATACGCAGTAGAACGTTCGACGTCGGGTATCTCTTTGTATCCCCATGGATAGACTCGATATTCCAAGGAGAGTCATAAGATAGTCTATTGCTTGGAATTAGGCCCTCTAGGATCAGGGTTTTTCCAGAGCCCGAGTCCAGCATGGCGTTTACTTTTGTCCCCTCCAGAGATGCTGGGACTAACCACGGATTGTGGTCCCCTCGGAGACAATCTGTGGCAGTGGTTCTGCCATATGAACAGTCCATCTCATCATCTCCTGAGTCTGCCAACTCGGTCGTCAGTGGAAGCTCTCGACGGGGCTCGGTGCTTGGACCTCTCTGCTGTTGGATGGGATCCTCCCTTCTGCTTGGTGGGGGTATCCTCTCTACCAGATGGGTGACAGGAGTCCAGGTTCTCGGGGAATACTGTGGGTGGCGGCCTCCCTTGGGTGATCCAATGGCCTCGGACCCGGGACGGGCGTCTCTGCGGGAGTTTGTACCAGGAACCCTCCGAGATAGGAAAGGGTCTTCCGATCGGGTTGACTGGATCTCCCGGGCTGGCGGGTTGTAGACCCCTCGATTGTCTGCTCTCCTGCCTCTAGCATCACCGGAAGCAACTGGTGTTTGCACGGACCGTTCCCAGCTATCCTGTTGGGTGTCGTCGCCAAGGAAGTTTTCCACCAAGCGGACCGCTGAATCCAGGGAAAATGCAGCGTGTCTTTTTACCCAGGAGCGGGAGGAGGGGGGCAGTATCTGTATGAAGTGTTCGAGCACAAACTGTTCAAGGATTTCTGCCTTGGTATGCTTCTCCGGTTGTATCCACCTGGTACATAAGTCTACTAAGTGGTGGACTATGACCCAGGGTCTGTCTCTGTTTGCATATTTGACTGTCCGGAACCGCTGTCGGTAGGTTTCTGGAGTGAGGCCTAGGCGTTCCAGAATAGCAGCTTTTAGTTGCTGATAGTCCATGGCCTCGTTTGCTGGAAGAGCCTGGTAGGCTGCCTGAGTTTCTCCTATGAGGAGCGGAGCCAGAGTCGTTACCCAGCGATCAACTGTCCAGCCGTGGGCCGTGGCTACCCTTTCAAAAGTGAGGAGAAATGCCTCTGGGTCTTCGGTTGGCTTCATTTTAGGCAGCATCACCGGTGGGTTATTTGGAATCGCTGGTCTGCCTTCGACTAGCAGTTGGAGTAGCTTTTCCTCCCGCCGGGCCTGTTGCTCATCTTGCTGGGCCTGTCGCTCATCTCGCCGGGCCTGTTGCTCATCTTGCTGGGCTTGTCGCTCAGCTTGCTGGGCCTGTTGCTCAGCTTGTTTCTCTGCTAGCTGGAGCTGTTGCTCAAGGAACTGAGAAAAAAAATTTCTCCATATTTTTTTCCCCCTTTTGTGTGTGTGGCCCTTCAGATACAGGGCCCGTCCGTCATCCCACTTCTGACACCACCTGTGGCAGGACGGCCAGTAGCTGAGGTCAGGGAACAGTCCACACGTGTAGTTTCAGGATAAATGAAAACGTTCAGTGGCTTTATTTCTCCACAGCAACATAACATGCGGGTACACTGTCCCTTTAAACAAATAAATCCTGCTCCACGTTGGGAGAAAAACTGACTAACACAGCAGACCTATCTAGCAGGCTGGCTGGCTGGCTAAACCATAACCAAACCTTAAGAGTCTTTTAAGCAGTCATGAAAACAAATGAAACAAATCTTACTTTGGCTGAAGTAAGTGTTGTGCTTTATCCGTCTGGCTAGCAGCACAGATATCCATGTGCTCTGGTCTGAGAGAGCCAGCTACTGCTGGTAACAAGATCCTTATCTATCTTGCTGGCTCTCAGGTGTCAGCTTACTTCCTGACTCCTAACTTCCACTTGAGTTAACCCTTATGAGTGCTGGATGAAGCACTCAGACATGTCTCCCAGGCGTAACTGATAGGAGTTGACTTCACTCTGTCACAATATATATATAGTGTGTGTGTGTGTGTGTGTGTGTGTGATATATATAGTGTGTTTGTGTGTGTGTGTGATATATATAGTGTGTGTGTTTATATATATATATATATATAGCACCTAAATTTCTTGGCAATACACAATTTATTTGGTAAAATCTATTAGGCAAAATATTAGATTTTATTATTCTGGTTATATACATTTAGATGTATGTATTCCAAACAACTTTCATCTTTCATGTAGAGTAGTGTGGTGTTATATAATTGTCCTTGCATCATGTAGATTTTAAATTAAATTTATTTGTATTAACAATCATGTTAGTATACACAAATTATCTCACAGTCCTATATCTTCACAATTTTTAGCATCATAAACATAGATAGATTTAGATTTTCCAATCAAACACAATTGGATTTTAGTTTCATTTCTTCCTTTTTAAATCACATAGAGCTAAATTTATTTTGGACGCTTGGTGATTAATTCAAGCTTGCTTCATATATATATTCATATATCATGTTTATTATCATTAATTTTCTTTTTATATAGTTTAATTTTACTTAAAAGTTATTCATTTGGTTAAATTGAAAAATTCAGTTAGGATCACAGCTTATATTTATATCAATAACAGTGACATAGCTAGTGCTGAGATTGATTAAATACATCATGGCAAATTATGCTAATTAAGTTACTCATTTTACTAGCCACAGGTGGTTCAGCTTTGTATTTTTCTACATCATGTTTACATTTCTATATGCAATGAGATCTCAATTAATTTATACATTGGTATCAATTATATATTTAATGTTATATCATGTTTCTTTTATTCTTTCATTATTTATATGTTACATTAATTTTTTATTTCATTTGTTATAATTTAAGCATATATTTTGTAATTGTTTACTTTTCTCAATACTGTCCTCATTTCTATATTAGGTATATATTATAAATTTATTCATGCATTGATTACCTATATCTAGCACAGATGAGCTTTTTTAGCTCTCCAATTGAATCGTACCCACCTCTATATTTTATTGGACTATGGGACTATAAATTACCAGTCTATTCAATTGGAGTTTATCCCCTGATGAAATCCGCTGAGCCGGAAGAAACGCGTAGGGTCACGTGGCATAGGAACTACGGAAGGTGACCAGTTCAGACGCCAGAGTGAGGAGAGAGGACGTGAGTGAAGGATTCCCTTGGTCCCGGAGCTGTAAGAAGCAAACGGCGGCCACGCAACGGAGGTGTTCCGGTTTTAAAGGTTTAAAACCCTTTCCAGCAAATACAGCAGCAGCAACACCAACTTGCAGAGACTCCCACCGCATCCAAAACGGAGGACGGCGGTAAATCCTCACGTTCATCTGGTGCATGGGCTGGTCCCATAACATGCCTTTTTTATACTGACAAAGTGTGAGTGTGCATTTGTCTTATCCATGGATTATTAAACCTTATTATCTGATTTTATACAAGGATCGGGCGCTTTTTTCTTCTCTTTTCTATATATATATATATATATATATATATATATATATATATATATATATATATATATATATATATATATATATATATATATATATATCTACTATATATTTCTGAAAGTGTTGTATGTGTCCGTGTCTGTATGTGTCTCCCTGTGTCCCTCCCTGTGTCCCTAGCGGCAATCCCATTGGACCTGCCTCAGGCCAATGACATTGCTCCCTTGGCCCACCCGCCCCCGCACACCTCACACCACTGCCTCAGGCCAATGAGATTGCTCCCTTGGCCCCACACCCGCCCCCGCACACCTCTCATAGGCCTGCGCCCAACACACCAAACACACCAACACCACTGCCACACTCTCCCAGCCCTCACTGACCTTTGGGAATGCTTCACAGCATCTAAACCTCACTGCACTGGGAGACGACGCTTCACAGCTCTCACCTCTCAACCAAAACAACTGCGGAATCAGGTACAGACTCCTAGCTATATATATATTCTTTTCACCACTGCAACACTACCCACTCTCACACAACACCGCACGGTCACCCCACCTCCACACAACGCACCAACACGGAACAACACCCACCTGTTAACAGCCACCCCCCCACCAATGCACACAACGAACGCACGCCAGTAGGGCCTCACACATCACCTTAACACTCCTGCAACATCAATGCTTCACTATATAACATAGCACGCATTCCATTCTAAAACACCTCCTCACACATGTCTGCTTTATGCACGACAAAAAAAACCCTCCAGGGACCACACATCTCGCCTTCACCCTGCTGCCACATCCGTGTTTCAATCTACACAACAAACCCTCCTGGATACCGGCCCCCCCCCACCCCCCCCAAACACTCCCGTCCCACAAATGCCCCCCCTCAACCCCCCCAAACACTCCCGTCGCACGGATGCCCCCCCCCATCCCCCAAAACACTCCCGTCACAAAAATGCCCCCCCCCCAACCCCTCCCACGGATGCCCCCCCCCACCCCCCACAAACACTCCCGTCGCCCGGATGCCCCCCCACAAATAACTCCCGTACACCACAACACCCCACAAACCCTCTCTCACTACCTCCGTTCAGGGCCCTCATCCCAAGCGCGCACGTGGAGCGCCAACACTACCTCCGTTCAGGGCCCGCATCCCAAACGCGCACGTGGAGTGCCAACACTACATCCACACCAAACCCTCCTCTATACCGCCCGCACCACACTAATAAACTCCCGTTGCACGGATGCCCCCCCCCCCAAACACTAACGTCGCCCGGATGCCCCCCCACCCCCCCCAAACAGTCCCGTCCCACGGATGCCCCCCCAAACATTCCCACCGCAAGGATGCCCCCCCCACCCCCCCAAAACACTCCCGCCACACGGATGCCCCCCCAAAAACTCCTGTCGCAAGGATGACCCCCACACCCCCCTCCCAAACACTCCCGACGCCCGGATGCCCCCCCAAACAGTCCCATCGCCCGGATGCCCCCCCACAAATAACTCCCGTACACCACAACACCCCACAAACCCTCTCCCACTACCTCCGTTCAGGGCCCGCATCCCAAGCGCGCACGTGGAGCGCCAACACTACATCCACACCAAACCCTCCTCTATACCGCCCGCACCACACTAATAAACTCCCGTCGCACGGATGCCCCCCCTCCAACCCCCCAAACACTCCCGTCCTACGGATGACCCCCCACCACCCCACAAACACTCCCGTCGCACGAATGCCCCCCCACCACCCCCCCAAACACTCCCGTCCCACGGATGCCCCCCCACCACCCCCCCAAACACTCCCGTCGCACGGATGCCCCCCCAACACCCCCCAAACACTCCCGTCACCCCCCACCCCCACCCCCCAAACACTTCAAAATCAACACAATGCACATTAAGTGCTTTGGAACACCTCTCCCCTGGAACATGAACCAGCCACACACAAAAACCTGCCCCTAAACACACACACACAACACAAAATCACCTCAAACATTAAATAATAAAATATATTTTAACAAAATAAATTCTGCCGTCTGTGTACTTTCTGACATAAACACTCTACACACACACACACAACACCCATAACACACGCACCCCTCCCTGCCCTTTGCCCCCCCCGCCCTTTCCCCACCCCTGCCCTGCCCTTTCCCCACGCCCCTCCCTGCCCTTTCACGCCCCTTGGCCCCCCGCCCTTCCACGCCCCTTGGCCCCCCCCTCGCCCTTCCACGCCACTCCCCCCCCGCCCTTCCACTCCATGCCCCGTGCCCTTCCACGCCCGGGCAACGCTGGGTATATCAGCTAGTATATATATATATATATATATATATATATATATATATATAGTGTGTGTGTGATATATATAGTGTGTGTGTTTATATATATATATATATATATATATATACAGTGTTCGACAATCCTATTCATTTACACGCCCGGGGCGGGTGGATTTAACCCCCGGGCGAGTAAATATTGGCCCAAGCAGCGCACGTGTTTTTTTTTAATTTTCCCTGCTCGCGCTGAATTTTAGAGTAGCAGCACGTATCTGAAGCATTTCTGTTCCTGGTGTTATTACACATATCTGCCGGAAGGTGTCGCTCTCCCATGTTATTACACAGGTCTCGCTACTCCCCAGAAGAGCACACATGTGCCGCTCATAGCGGTGCGCCGCCGAGCAACGATACACCCGCGCGCCCTCCCTCCTCCTACAAATCTCTAGTGGCTTGGACCGGAGTCCGGCAGCTGCACACGTGTCCCCCCCTCCCGAGTCTTAGCGATGCCGCCGCAGGTCCTAGCGTGGAGCCGGTGGCCGTGTGAGCGATGCCGGGCGGCAGCCTGTTGCCAGACAGGGGGTCCCGGGGGGCGCGGAAGCTATGGGGAGAAGCTGCTGGTGTTCAGAGGCTTCGGAGCCATCTTCTTCCTGCCGGACTCGCCCAAGCTGCTGAGTGTCGTGTTCTTCCAGCAGCCCCCGCTTCAGCGCAGCCCGCTGGGGAGGAGCAGCAGCTCTGAGGCAGTCTTGCCCGCATCCGGGAGGAGCACGAGAGGGCGCTCAGGGAGGCCAAGGGCACCCCCCCCCCCGGCAGCCCGGGGACATCCGCAGGGACAAGGAGAGGCTGGCGCAGGACAGCAAGGCGAGGGCGGCTGGGGGCAGGGAAGCAGCTGCCCGGCATGGTGTTCAGGCTGCCGGTGGGGGCGGTGGGGAAGGAGCCGGAGGACCCAGCAGTGAGAGAGCAGAGGGACAAGATCAAGGAGGTTAGTCGGGGTCACTCGTTGCATGCAAGTGGTCCTAAAGGTGTTGCTCTTACCCCTGAGGGGTGCATGTAGTGGTCTTAGTGGTTATCTGGTGTATGTGTTATTAGTCTGGGTGCTACTAACGTGTGTGTGTGTGTGTATGTGTGTGTGTGTGACAGACATTGTGTGTGTGTGTGTGTGTGTGTGTGTGTGTGTGTGTGTGGCTACCCAGTCAGCCAGTCACCTACCCACCCAGGTCAGTCACTTACCCACCCAGTCAGTCACCTGCCCACCTAGTCAGTCACCTCCCACCCACCCAGTCAGTCAGTCACCTACCCCACCCAGTCAGTCAGTCACCTTCCCACCCACCCAGTCAGTCACCTTCCCACCCACCCAGTCAGTCAGTCACCTTCCCACCCACCCAGTCAGTCACCTTCCCACCCACCCAGTCACCTACCCACCCACCCAGTCAGTCACCTACCCACCCAGTCAGTCACCTTCCCACCCACCCAGTCACCTACCCACCCCGTCAGTCACCTACCCACCCATCCAGTCAGTCACCTACCCACCCAGTCAGTCAGTCACCTACACAGTCAGTCAGTCACCTACACAGTCAGTCAGTCACCTACCCACCCAGTCAGTCAGTCACCTACCCACCCAGTCACCTACCCACCAGTCAGTCACCTACCCACCCCAGTCAGTCACCTTAAGTCAGTCAGTTAGTCACCTACCCACCACCCAGTCAGTCAGTCACCTACTCACCAAGTCAGTTAGTCAGTCAGTCACCTACCCACCCACCCAGTTAGTCACCTACCCAGTCAGTCAGTCTCCCTCTCCCCCCCACACTCTCTCCCTCTCCCCCCCACACTCTCTCCCTCTCCCCCCCCACACTCTCTCCCTCTCCCCCCCACAACTCTCTCCCTCTCCCCCCCACACTCTCTCCTCTCCCCCCCACACTCTCTCCCTCTCCCCCCCACACTCTCTCCCTCTCCCCCCCACACTCTCTCCCTCTCCCCCCCACACTCTCTCCCTCTCCCCCCCACACTCTCCCTCTTTCCCCCCCACACACTCTCTCTCTTCCCCCCCACACACTCTCTCTCTTTCCCCCCCACACACTCTCTCTCTTTCCCCCCCACACACACTCTCTCTCTTCCCCCCCACACACTCTCTCTCTTTCCCCCCCACACACTCTCTCTCTTTCCCCCCCACACACTCTCTCTCTTTCCCCCCACACACTCTCTCTCTTCCCCCCACACTCTCTCTATCTCTCCCCCCCCACTCTCTCTCTCCCCCCCACTCTCTCTCTCCCCCACACTCTCTCTCTCCCCCACACTCTCTCTCTCCCCCCACACTCTCTCTCTCCCCCACACTCTCTCTCTCCCCCACACTCTCTCTCTCCCCACACTCTCTCTCTCCCCCACACTCTCTCTCTCCCCCACACTCTCTCTCTCCCCCCACACTCTCTCTCTCCCCCACACTCTCTCTCTCCCCCACACTCTCTCTCTCCCCCCACACTCTCTCTCTCCCCCACACTCTCACACTCTGGATCTGGATCTCTTATTTACCCTATATATCTTAACTGCCCTATACTACACCGAAATAACCTATACTGCTTTCTTACAGATCTGACTCAAGCTTCACACGGAAGACATCGGAACCCCCCCTAACCCAGAAGACAGGTAGGGAACACATCCCCTCCAATGTATAACATTGCGGGAATGAGGGTTCCTGGACATTGAGGTACTGCGGATCAGGTAAGATCCCAGGCGGGATTTCTGCTTTAGATATTGTGAAGCGGGGACGTCCAGACACTGTTAAGGGGTTCAGGAAACTAGTCATTCACACCTGGCTTTTATTTCTAGATCCAACATTTACAAACACACACACACGTAACAAGGACTAATTGTAGTATAATGTAATACAATAAATACATTTGTCAAAAACGAATGTTCCTGACTAGGAATTTATTAAATGTATTTTATTTATATATTTTATTTTAAAGCGGGGTTGGGGCGGGACTAGGGGTGGAGTTGGGGGTGGGACTAGGGGCGGGACTAGGTGGCGAGTAGATTTTTTGGTTGGGCGAGTAGATTTTTGGGTGATTTGTCGAACACTATATATAAAGATAAAGAGAATCAAAAATGCTGCAACAGATCCTTCACAAGTCCATCCAAATAAAGATTACATGGGGCTGTCAGAGAGTAAACACTCAACGCGTTTCCACCCGTCGGTGGGCTTCTTCCCGGAGTGGTTTTTACGCGTTGAGTGTTTACTCTCTGACAGCCCCCCATGTAATCTTTATTTGGATGACTTGTGAGGATCTGTTGCAGCATTTTTGATTCTCTTTATTTCTGCTATGGCACAAACATTGGAACAAACCTTCTACAATCTGATGGACACATGCCTCACGCAACCCCTGCTACAGCTGAGTATTAACTCTCTTTGCTGTCTGGGCATTACTTGTCCTTGCAGTGCTATGCACTGCTGTATTTTCCATTTGTATGACTCTGTTTGTTAGCATGTCATTTATAGGTATATATATATATATATATATATATATATATATATATATATATATATATATATATATATATATATATTTTTTTTTTTTTTTGCTGCATCAGTTCTCATTGTTTTCTTTTTTTTGGGGAATTGTTAGGCAGGGTATGATTATTATTTTTATATCATTTTTTTTTCCGTTTGCCTTTCTCCTCCCCCCTTTATTTTTGGTAATATATTATTTTTCCTGGCTGTATACTGGGTCATTGATTATATACTTTTCCTCCATGCCACAATCCCATCATATATCTCTCTATTAGGCATTCATGCCAGTAGGGATTTATAATATTTTGTATTACCTTCAAGGGTTATATTAAACTACTTTTGTGTTACAATTTATATTCACTTAGAGACACTTTTTAGTTTTTTTGAGGTAAAATAGAATTCATTCACTAGATTAACAGTCCCCCTTTTATCCAATATATTTTGATACATATATTTTGTTAGGCTGTCTTTAGTATATTCATGTTTTTAAGTTAGTGTTTCTTGCTGTTATTCCAATAAAATCTTGTTCATTTTTCTGACTCTGCAGTGCATCTGGTTCTTGCAATATAATCTTTATTAGTAGATTTTCTTTAGGTGTAATTTAGAGTGCTACAAGGGGGTTGTCTTTGTCCTTTTCATTTGTGTGTTATATATATATATATATATAGTGTTCGACAAATCACCCAAAAATCTACTCGCCCAACCAAAAAATCTACTCGTCACCTAGTCCCCGCCCTAACCCCGCCCCAAACCCCCGCTTTAAAATAAAATATATAAATAAAATACATTTAATAAATTCCTAGTCAGAACAACATTCGTTTTTGACAAATGTATTTATTACATTATACTACAATTAGTCCTTGTTACGTGTGTGTGTGTGTGTGTGTGTAAGTGTGTGTGTGTGTGTAATGTGTGTGTAAGTGTGTAAATGTCGGATCTAGAAATAAAAGCCACATTTGAATGACTAGTTTCCTGAACACCTTAACCGGTGTCTGGAACGTCCCCGCTTCACAATATCTAAAGCAGCAATCCCTCCTGGGATCTTACCTGATCCGCAGTCCCTCAATGTCCAGGTACCTCATTCCCGCAATGTTATACATTGGAGGGGAGGTGTTCCCTACCTGTCTTCTGGGTTAGGGGCGGGGGGGTTCCGATGTCTTCTGTGTGAAGCTTGAGTCAGATCTGGAAGAAAGCGGTATAGGTTATTTTGGTGTAGTATAGGACAGTTAAGATATATAGGGTAAATAAGATATCCAGATACAAAGAGGGGGGAGAGAGAGAGAGAGAGAGAGGGGGAGAGAGCGAGAGAGAGAGAGAGAGAGGGGGGAGAGAAAGAGAGAGGGAGAGAAAGAGAGAGGGAGAGAAAGAGAGAGGGAGAGAAAGAGAGAGGGAGAGAGAAAAAGAGACAGAGGAGAGAGAAAAAGAGACAGAGGAGAGAGAAAAAGAGACAGAGGAGAGAGAAAAAGAGACAGAGGAGAGAGACGGAGACAGAAGGGGGAAAGAGAAAGAGAGAGGGGAGAGAAAGAGAGACCAGAGAGAGGGGAGACCAGAGTGGGGAGACGGGGGGAGACCAGAGAGAGGGGAGACGGGGGGGGGGGAGACCAGAGAGAGGGGAGACGGGGGAGACCAGAGAGAGGGGAGACGGGGGAGACAGAGAGAGGGGAGACGGGGGGAGACCAGAGAGAGGGGAGACGGGGAGACCAGAGAGAGGGGAGAGGGGGAGACCAGAGAGAGGGGAGACGGGGGAGACCAGAGAGAGGGGAGACGGGGGAGACCAGAGAGAGGGAGACGGGGGAGACCAGAGAGAGAGGGGCAGGGGTGACTGACTGACCAGGGCAGGGGTGACTGACTGACCGGGGCAGGGGGTGACCTGACTGACTGACCGGGGCAGGGGTGACTGACTGACTGACCGGGGGCAGGGGGTGACTGACTGACTGACCGGGGCAGGGGTGACTGACTGACTGACTGGGGCAGGGGTGACTGACTGACTGACCGGGGCAGGGGTGGGTGACTGACCGGGGCAGGGGTGGGTGTATGTGTGCGTTGTGCGCATGTATATGTGCGTGTGTGTGCATGTATGTGTGCGCATGTGTATGTGTGCATGTATATGCATGCGTGTGCATATATATCTATAAAACACACATACATACACACCTAAGCTCCGCAGGGCCCTGTGCCTGCAAAATGTCTCTGTAAAGTGCTATGTAAAACTAGAAGCGCTATACAAGAACAAGCCATTATTAATTTTAATAACACACACATTGAAATTGTACACATTCACATACACACAAAATTAAATATACATATTGTTTACAGTATGATATATACAGATCTGATTTTAAATGAGTTGTTAATATTTAACATTAACTACAGTACACACGTGCAATGAATAAGGTTTAATTAATTCTGAGCTACTCTCCTTTTCTGCTGCTGCTGCTGCTGCTGCTGCTGCTGCTGCTGCTCTGACAGTTCTGTGGGGAAGATCATGTGACCACATGCTCGTGCACAGCTGTGGTGGGGACAGGACTCACAAAGGGGTGTGCCAGAGCCTGTCACAGAAAAGGAAGGGGCTGTGCCTTTCTAAAGGGTTGATATAGAAACAAAAATGCTCGTTACATTAGAATACATAAAAAATTGTCTTTCAAAGTTGTTTTAAAAAAAAAAAGAAAATGCTACAAGTATTTTCTCACAGTACAGAACTGATTTATTAAAAAAAACACACATGCAGGATATTGACTGAACTGCAGCTTTAAGTAATAATCCCTGAAGAACAGGGCATTACTGGCAATAATTATAGGCTAAATGTAGACTTTTTTTCAGAAATAATAGACACTTTTGTATAGTTATATAGATTTTTTTATTAAAATAAAATGGTAAAATACATGAAACCACCTCTATATACACTTACACTGCAGATATCTATATCCACACACTGCCGCCCCCTCTGTACACACACACACACCACACACAACACAGCAGCTCAACACACAACACAGCAGCTCAACACACAACACAGCAGCTCAACACACAACACAGCAGCTCAACACACACACACACACACACACACACACACACACACACACACACACACACACACACACACACACCACACACACACACACACACACACACACACACACACACACACACACACACACACACTACAACAGAAACAAACTGCAGACAGACACTCACTTGCCTTGCAGACTCTCTCTCTCCCCCACCCCACCAATTCAACTGAATCTGCTCAGTTCACGGTGCAAGGGGAGGAGACAAACAGTGCTGATACTTTTTAACCAATCCCCTGCCCTGTCTCAGAGCTGTTCCTACTTTTAGACCAATCCCCTGCCCTGTCTCAGCTCTTCTGAAAGCGGATTGGCTGAAAATCATCACATGAAATCAACACTTTGCAAGCAGCTAAATTTCCGGGCATTACTGTTTGGATAATGCAGAATTTTAACCAATCAGAGGGCAGGAATTTCAATAATGCCCGGATTTTGACTGCTTTAGCCTATAATTCCCGGTAAAACATTTTTAGAAATAAACTAGCTTTTGTACCCTGAATATAGAAAAAAATGTATAAGCACACTGTGGAGTCTATGGTGAGTAATGAGGTAAGCTGTGTCGTATACCCCATTAATCACACTAAGGCATTTACTATAAGGCTTTATTCAATTGTTATATGGTCAATTCCCCTGACCTTGCAACCCTGTTAAGCTAACTACATATTAGAAGTTACACCTATCCCTTACCATAGGATTGATATAGATATATATATATATAAATACCCTATGATTAAACAATAGTGAGGGAGAAGGATTCAGTAACAGAGTCTACAATTTGCATGTCTCCTATATTGAGTTTTTATAGCAAACACGTTACAAATGGTTCAATTGTTGATTTAGGAATTATTACTATATATGTGTATCATTATTTTAACTATAGCACATTAAAAGTTAAGTTTTAACAGCCCGGGAGTGCGCCGTTAATGTGCTTCTTGCTGGGGAAGGTCCTTATGATTTAGGGCCCTTTTCCCTTCTAAATACAATTTCACAACAGCACATAGGTAGCACCCAATATCTATCTTGATATTATAGGCTAAAATCATATTAACAAAATTATATAATCAAGTGAGCGTTATATTACACATGGTGTTCTAGATATTTTTGTAAGGGAACTTGTGAATCCCTTATCTCCATATAGCAGCTCCTACTCTAATAAGAGTAGAAATGTCCCAGAGAAGCTCCAAGATGAAACTGATGCTACCAGAATTGTGCACCTATAAAATTCTACCATATGTCCATAGAAATAATACAATGAATGCACTCCCGTTCAGGCTCCCAATGAGTGGTATATATAACAAATGAAAGTAGTGATACTGTGTACCTGTGACTCTCCTCCGGCACGGGGCTAGAGTGTGGTAAGGGGGAAGAATGAACTCGGTGCAGCCGTGTCCCCAGCCAGGGAACTAAATACGGTCTTAAGGCACCCTGCTCCTCTGCCACTGCCCTCACAAAACCGGCGTCCACACACAGCAATAAACCCCACACCGGGGGGTAGAAGGAGTACTCACAATCTTGACACGCCGTGTCCCAGCTTCGGAGCTCCACAGCTGATCCACCAGCTGACGTCAGGCTCCACTGATCCGGAAGTGCTATGAAGCGTGCTCCAGCCGAGGTAAATGCAACAGAAGAAAAGTTTTTCAGGCGGTTCACTGCAAACCGAGGGGGCTCAAAAAATGGAAATCCTCACGCAAAGACTAAAAGGTTGTTTATTGAGTGCATTTTTCAAAAGTCCCTGCTTGCGGACGAAACGCGTCAGAGTTTCCATGTAGCAGTGTATTTTTATGTGCCAATGCACTCAATAAACAACCTTTTAGTCTTTGCGTGAGGATTTCCATTTTGTGAGCCCCCTCGGTTTGCAGTGAACCGCCTGAAAAACTTTTCTTCTACTCTAATAAGAGGTTAATTACGATGACTGGATTTCTATCCAATCGTTGGGATACAAGCTTGTGGGACGAGGAGGCTAAGAGTGTCTTTTCACTAGAGAATACATATACCTTGACGAGTGAGACAGACAATATCTCAGAATATTTCAAAAACCTCAAAAACTGTTTAAATCACAAATACAAACATGGTGGGAAGTGTCCAGTTTACAAAACTACAAAATTAAGAATATGATACCTAGGGGCTAAAGGATTGGCATATCACCAGCCTATCATATAACATCAGCAGAGTTCACACAACAAATGGGAGAACATATTAACAACATGCTCCCATACATTAATCAATCTACTAATTGAGACACAACAGACACGCCCTCTTATCAATTGGTAATGAACTGGATGCACAGTTAAGTAAACTGGAAGACTTTAGACCATCAACACAATTTGAGGGAATTAGAGATTAGACTTCAAAAGGATTCGGCTAAATTTAAAAGTGAAATAAAAGATCGCAAACACAGGAAGTTTTTGAGAGATAGTCTGGATTACAGCTCTAACAAGGTATATAGTTATAAAACATCACAAAAAAGAAAACCAAGAACGAACAATTATTCATCCTCAGAGGCTGACAACTCAGAGGTTGAGACTAATATCGGTGCTCAACAACAATCAGGTTCACGACCATCTGGTAGTGGTGTATCTAGACTCACAACAGATAGGGAAACTTTTTTAGGCAATCCCCCCCGAAAAAGACCAACTAGGCGAGGAGGGCAGACAACTAAGGGCAACAACAGCCAGAAAACAACAAAGGAAATAGATATTGATATTAATCAAGAGAACAAGCTGAGAGTCTTTAACCTGTCTAAGATGGAGTTAAGTGAGACCCATATTTCAATATTGGAAAGAGGATTATCCTTCTCACCAACCATGGACTTTAAGCTCTTTCATTGGGTGAAGGATCTCAACCTGTTCTCTAGGAAACTGCTGCTCCATAAATTTTATGCCAAAAAAGCCAGGCGTGAACTAGAGAATCAGGGTATTACAACGACAGACAGACACATTTGACAGATCTAATGTCACTTCTTGATGACAATGAAACTACAAGGACAAATCATGAAGGACCATTCACTAATCTGAAACCAAAAGCAAATTTACACCATTAATGATGACATGCCCACAAGTTAAGGTTTTCACAGATCTTGTAACCAGAGATCTTGAAAAACTTAAACCACCACGTTATATAAATAATAACATCACTAGAGACGAAAGCATAGCTCTAAAAGATCTAATGTCTCAACAAGATATAACCATTAAACCTTCCAACAAGGGGGGGCAATATAATCATTATGGATACAGATTACTATGTGAGAGAATGTAAACGCATCTTGAAGGACAAGAAGAGTTATTGTACTCTAGATCAGGATCCCACTATGAAGTTCAAAAGTTAACTTAATGTACTATTGAAAGAAGCCTTAGGTAATAAACTGATTGATATGAAAGAATTTCGAAATTTTGTCAGTTAAAACACCTACCACGGCAACTTTTTACACCCTGCCAAGATACACAAGAATCAGGAGAAACCACTGGCAGACCAATAGTATCTGGGAATAATAACCTGACAGAAAGAGCAGTACATATGAACACCGTTATAGCGCGACCCGTTATAATGCGAAATCGTGGCTTTTAAAAAAAAAAAATTGCACACTGCACACACTCTCACAGCACACTGCACACACTCTCACTGCACACACTCTCACTGCACACACTCTCACTGCACACACTCTCACTGCACACACTCTCACTGCACACACTCTCACTGCACACACTCACTGCACACTGCTCACACTCCCAGCACACACTCCCAGCACACACTCTCACTGCACACACTCTCACTGCACACACTCTCACTGCACACACTCTCACTGCACACACTCTCACTGCACACACTCCTCACTGCACACACTCTCACTGCACACACTCTCACTGCACACACTGCACACTGCACACACACTCTCACTGCACACTGCTCACACTCCCAGCACACACTCACTGCACACACTCTCAGCACACTGCTCACAGCACACTCTCACAGCACAGCTCTCACAGCACACAGCACTCACAGCACACTCTCACAGCACAGCTCTCACAGCACACAGCACACTACACCACACCTCCCACTCCCTACCTTTGGTGTCGGCTGCTGAGATCGGAGCGGAGCTGGCATCAGGAGGAGGGGGGGTGTCGGAAGGAGGGGTGGTGTCGGGAGGGGGGGTGAGTGAGGAGCAGGCTGGACACGGAGGGCCGTGTGGGGGGGCCTGGGAGGGGGGAGGAAATGGATGTCGGTGGTGGGAGGTAAGGAGCAGGTTGCGGCTGGACTTGCCATTGCAATGGGACGTGTAGGGCTTCTGGCCACCTCTTCCTTCCTTCCCTCCTCACTCCCTCCCGATCAGGCGCACGGCGGCCATTTTTTTTTCCAATTAGCGCGACCCCGGTTCTAGCCGCGGTCGGAACGGGTGGCCCGGCGTGAGAGGGAGACCCGGCGCACGCACGAGCAGCCATTGTGGGATTGAGAGGTGCCTGCAGCGGGCAGGGCCGGTAGCAACTGCTGTAACCTGCAGCTGGGCCCCTGCCACCGCCAGACCCCGCAGTCCCGCCAGACGCCAGGACCCCACCAACCACCTGCAATCCCGCCAGCTGCCGGGTCCCCGCCACTGCCAGCGGCCCCTCCCACCACCACACCGCCCGCCACCCCCCTGCAGCCACCAGCCCGAGCTGAGATAATCCCAAGGTAAGCCTGATTTTTATATGTATTGGGGGGGAGTGGGGTATATTTGTAGATGTATTGGGGGGGGAGTGGGTATATTTGTAGATGTATTGGGGGGGAGTGGGGTATATTTGTAGATGTATTGGGGGGGAGTGGGGTATATTTGTAGATGTATTGGGGGGGAGTGGGGTATATTTGTAGATGTATTGGGGGGGAGTGGGGTATATTTGTAGATGTATTGGGGGGGAGTGGGTATATTTGTAGATGTATTGGGGGGAGTGGGGTATATTTGTAGATGTATTGGGGGGGAGTGGGGTATATTTGTAGATGTATTGGGGGGGAGTGGGGTATATTTGTAGATGTATTGGGGGGAAGTGGGGTATATTTGTAGATGTATTGGGGGGGAGTGGGGTATATTTGTAGATGTATTGGGGGGGAGTGGGTATATTTGTAGATGTAGTGGGGGGGAGTGGGGTATATTTGTAGATGTAGTGGGGGGGAGTGGGGTATATTTGTAGATGTAGTGGGGGGGAGTGGGTATAATTTGTAGATGTATTGGGGGGGAGTGGGGTATATTTGTAGATGTATTGGGGGGAGTGGGGTATATTTGTAGATGTATTTGGGGGGAGTGGGGTATATTTGTAGATGTATTGGGGGGGAGTGGGGTATATTTGTAGATGTATTGGGGGGGAGTGGGGTATATTTGTAGATGTATTGGGGGGGAGTGGGGTATATTTGTAGATGTATTGGGTGGGAGTGGGATATATTTGTAGATGTATTGGGGGGAGTGGGGTATATTTGTAGATGTATTGGGGAAGAGTGGGGTATATTTGTAGATGTATTGGGGGGGAGTGGGGTATATTTGTAGATGTATTGGGGGGGAGTGGGGTATATTTGTAGATGTATTGGGGGGGAGTGGGGTATATTTGTAGATGTATTGGGGGGGGAGTGGGGTATATTTGTAGATGTATTGGGGGGGAGTGGGTATATTTGTAGATGTATTGGGGGGGGAGTGGGGTATATTTGTAGATGTATTGGGGGGGAGTGGGGTATATTTGTAGATGGAGTGGGGTATATTTGTAGATGTATTGGGGGGGAGTGGGGTATATTTGTAGATGTATTGGGGGGGGAGTGGGGTATATTTGTAGATGTAGTGGGGGGGAGTGGGGTATATTTGTAGATGTAGTGGGGGGGAGTGGGGTATATTTGTAGATGTATTGGGGGGGAGTGGGGTATATTGTAGATGTATTGGGGGGAGTGGGGTATATTTGTAGATGTATTGGGGGGGGAGTGGGTATATTTGTAGATGTATTGGGGGGGAGTGGGGTATATTTGTAGATGTATTGGGGGAGTGGGGTATATTTGTAGATGTATTGGGGGGGAGTGGGGTATATTTGTAGATGTATTGGGGGGAGTAGGGTATATTTGTAGATGTATTGGGGGGAGTGGGTATATTTGTAGATGTATTGGGGGGGGAGTGGGGTATATTTGTAGATGTATTGGGGGGGAGTGGGGTATATTTGTAGATGTATTGGGGGGGAGTGGGGTATATTTGGTAGATGTATTGGGGGGGAGTGGGGTATATTTGTAGATGTATTGGGTGGGAGTGGGATATATTTGTAGATGTATTGGGGGGGAGTGGGGTATATTTGTAGATGTAGTGGGGGGAGTGGGGTATATTTGTAGATGTATTGCGGGGGAGTGGGGTATATTTGTAGATGTATTGCGGGGGAGTGGGGTATATTTGTAGATGTATTGGGGGAGTGGGGTTTATTTGTAGATGTATTGGGGGGAGTGGGGTTTATTTGTAGATGTATTGGGGGGGAGTGGGGTATATTTGTAGATGTATTGGGGGGGAGTGGATATATTTGTAGATGTATTGGGGGGGAGTGGGGTATATTTGTAGATGTAGTGGGGGGGAGTGGGGTATATTTGTAGATGTATTGGGGGGAGTGGGGGTATATTTGTAGATGTAGTGGGGGGGAGTGGGGTATATTTGTAGATGTATTGGGGGGGAGTGGGGTATATTTGTAGATGTATTGGGGGGGAGTGGGGTATATTTGTAGATGTATTGCGGGGGAGTGGGGTATATTTGTAGATGTATTGGGGGGGGGGGAGTGGGGTATATTTGTAGATGTATTGGGGGGGGGAGTGGGGTATATTTGTAGATGTATTGGGGGGGGGGAGTGGGGTATATTTGTAGATGTATTGGGGGGGGGGAGTGGGTATATTTGTAGATGTATTGGGGGGGAGTGGGGTATATTTGTAGATGTAGTGGGGGGGAGTGGGGTATATTTGTAGATGTAGTGGGGGGGGAGTGGGGTATATTTGTAGATGTAGTGGGGGGGAGTGGGGTATATTTGTAGATATAGTGGGGGGGAGTGGGGTATATTGTAGATGTATTGGGGGGGGAGTGGGTATATTTTGTAGATGTATTGGGGGGGAGTGGGGTATATTTGTAGATGTATTGGGGGGAGGTGGGGTATATTTGTAGATGTATTGGGGGGAGTAGGGTATATTTGTAGATGTATTGGGGGGGAGTGGGGTATATTTGTAGATGTATTGGGGGGGAGTGGGGTATATTTGTAGATGTATTGGGGGGAGTGGGGTATATTTGTAGATGTATTGGGGGGAGTGGGGTATATTTGTAGATGTAGTGGGGGGGGGGAGTGGGTATATTTGTAGATGTATTGGGGGGGAGTGGGATATATTTGTAGATGTATTGGGGGGGAGTGGGGTATATTTGTAGATGTAGTGGGGGGGAGTGGGTATATTTGTAGATGTAGTGGGGGGAGTGGGGTTTATTTGTAGATGTATTGCGGGGGAGTGGGGTATATTTGTAGATGTATTGGGGGGAGTGGGGTTTATTTGTAGATGTATTGGGGGGAGTGGGGTATATTTGTAGATGTATTGGGGGGGAGTGGGATATATTTGTAGATGTATTGGGGGGGGGAGTGGGGTATATTTGTAGATGTATTGGGGGGAGTAGGGTATATTTGTAGATGTATTGGGGGGAGTGGGGTATATTTGTAGATGTATTGGGGGGGAGTGGGGTATATTTGTAGATGTTTTGGGGGGGGAGTGGGGTATATTTGTAGATGGTATTGGGGGGGAGTGGGGTATGATTTGTAGATGTATTGGGGGGAGTGGGGATATATTTGTAGATGTATTGGGGGGAGTGGGGTATATTTGTAGATGTAGTGGGGGGGAGTGGGGTATATTGTAGATGTATTGCGGGGGAGTGGGGTATATTTGTAGATGTATTGCGGGGAGTGGGGTATATTTGTAGATGTATTGCGGGGGAGTGGGGTTTATTTGTAGATGTATTGGGGGGGGAGTGGGGTTTATTTGTAGATGTATTGGGGGGGAGTGGGGTTTATTTGTAGATGTATTGGGGGGAGTGGGGTATATTTGTAGATGTAGTGGGGGGGGCGTGGGGTATATTTGTAGATGTATTGGGGGGGAGTGGGGTATATTTGTAGATGTATTGGGGGGAGTGGGGTTTATTTGTAGATGTATTGGGGGGGAGTGGGGTTTATTTGTAGATGTATTGGGGGGGAGTGGGGTATATTTGTAGATGTATTGGGGGGGAGTGGGGTATATTTGTAGATGTATTGGGGGGGAGTGGGGTATATTTGTAGATGTATTGGGGGGGAGGTTGGGGGTATATTTGTAGATGTAGTGGGGGGGAGTGGGGTATATTTTGTAGATGTATTGCGGGGGAGTGGGGTATATTTGTAGATGTATTGGGGGGGGGGAGTGGGGTATATTTGTAGATGTATTGGGGGGGAGTGGGGTATATTTGTAGATGTATTGGGGGGGAGTGGGGTATATTGTAGATGTATTGGGGGGAGTGGGGTATATTTGTAGATGTATTGGGGGGGAGTGGGTATATTTGTAGATGTATTGGGGGAGTGGGGTATATTTGTAGATGTAGGGGGGGGAGTGGGTATATTTGTAGATGTAGTGGGGGGGAGTGGGGTATATTTGTAGTGGGGAGTGGGTAGTTTGTGTGGGGGAGTGGGAGTGGGGTATATTTGTAGATGTATTGGGGGGAGTGGGGTATATTTGTAGATGTAGTGGGGGGGGGAGTGGGGTATATTTGTAGATGTATTGGGGGGGAGTGGGATATATTTGTAGATGTATTGGGGGGGAGTTGGGTATATTTGTAGATGTAGTGGGGGGGAGTGGGGTATATTTGTAGATGTATTGCGGGGGAGTGGGGTATATTTGTAGATGTATTGGGGGGAGTGGGGTTTATTTGTAGATGTATTGGGGGGGAGTGGGGTATATTTGTAGATGTATTGGGGGGGAGTGGGGTATATTTGTAGATGTATTGGGGGGGAGTGGGGTATATTTGTAGATGTAGTGGGGGGGGAGTGGGGTATATTTGTAGATGTATTGGGGGGGGAGTGGGGTATATTTGTAGATGTAGTGGGGGGGAGTGGGGTATATTTGTAGATGTATTGGGGGGGAGTGGGGTATATTTGTAGATGTATTGGGGGGGAGTGGGGTATATTTGTAGATGTAGTGGGGGGCAGTGGGGTATATTTGTAGATGTAGTGGGGGGCAGTGGGGTATATTTGTAGATGTATTGCGGGGGAGTGGGGTATATTTGTAGATGTATTGGGGGGGAGTGGGGTCTATTTGTAGATGTATTGGGGGGGAGTGGGGTATATTTGTAGATGTAGTGGGGGGGAGTGGGGTATATTTGTAGATGTAGTGGGGGGGAGTGGGGTATATTTGTAGATGTATTGGGGGGGAGTGGGATATATTTGTAGATGTATTGGGGGGGAGAGGGGTATATTTGTAGATGTATTGGGGGGGGGAGTGGGGTATATTTGTAGATGTATTGGGGGGGGAGTGGGGTATATTTGTAGATGTATTGGGGGGGGGAGTGGGGTATATTTGTAGATGTATTGGGGGGGAGTGGGGTATATTTGTAGATGTATTGGGGGGGAGTGGGGTATATTTGTAGATGTATGGGGGGGGAGTGGGGTATATTTGTAGATGTATGGGGGGGAGTGGGGTATATTTGTAGATGTATTGTGGGGGAGTGGGGTATATTTGTAGATGTATTGTGGGGGAGTGGGGTATATTTGTAGATGTATTGGGGGGGTTGGGGTATATTTGTAGATGTATTGGGAGGGGGGGGTTGGGTATATTTGTAGATGTATTGGGGGGGGAGTGGGGTATATTTGTAGATGTATTGGGGGGGGAGTGGGGTATATTTGTAGATGTATTGGGGGGGGGAGTGGGGTATATTTGTAGATGTATTGGGGGGGAGTGGGGTATATTTGTAGATGTATTGGGGGGGAGTGGGGTATATTTGTAGATGTATTGGGGGGGGAGTGGGGTATATTTGTAGATGTATTGGGGGGGGAGTGGGGTATATTTGTAGATGTATTGGGGGGGGGAGTGGGGTATATTTGTAGATGTATTGGGGGGGAGTGGGGTATATTTGTAGATGTATTGGGGGGGAGTGGGGTATATTTGTAGATGTATTGGGGGGGAGTGGGGTATATTTGTAGATGTATTGGGGGGTAGTGGGGTATATTTGTAGATGTATTGGGGGGGAGTGGGGTATATTTGTAGATGTAGTGGGGGGGAGTGGGGTATATTTGTAGATGTAGTGGGGGGGAGTAGGGTATATTTGAAGATGTATTGCGGGGGAGTGGGGTATATTTGTAGATGTATTGGGGGGAGTGGGGTTTATTTGTACCTCCCAGCTTTAGGTTAGTGACTGTATATACTTCCCAGCTTTAGGTTAGTGACTGTATATACTTCCCAGCTTTAGGTTAGTGACTGTATATACCTCCCAGCTTTAGATTAGTGACTTAATATACCTCCCAGCTTTAGGTTAGTGACTGTATATACCTCCCAGCTTTAGGTTAGTGACTGTATATACCTCCCAGCTTTAGGTTAGTGACTGTATATACCTCCCAGCGTTAGGTTAGTGACTGTATATACCTCCCAGCTTTAGGTTAGTGACTGTATATACCTCCCAGCTTTAGATTAGTGACTGTATATACCTCCCAGTTTTAGATTAATAACTGTATATACCTCCCAGCTTTAGATTAATAACTGTATATACCTCCCAGCTCTAGATTAATAACTGTATATACCTCCCAGGTTTAGGTTAGTGACTGGATATACCTCCCATCTTTAGGTTAGTGACTGTATATACCTCCCAGCTTCAGATTAATAACTGTATATACCTCCCAGCTTTAGATTAATAACTGTATATACCTCCCAGCTTTAGGTTAGTGACTGTATATACCTCCCAGCTTTAGATTAGTGGCTGTATATACTATATACCTCCCAGCTTTAGATTAGTGGCTGTATATACTATATATACTATATACCTCCCAGCTTTAGGTTAGTGACTGTATATACCTCCCAGCTTTAGGTTAGTGGCTGTATATACCATTTCCTCCCAGCTTTAGGTTAGTGGCTGTATATACTATATACCTCCCAGCTTTAGGTTAGTGACTGTATATACATCCCAGCTTTAGGTTAGTGGCTGTATATACTATATACCTCCCAGCTTTAGGTTAGTGACTGTATATACTGTATATACTTCCCAACTTTAGGTTAGTGGCTGTATGTACTATTTCCTCCCAGCTTTAGGTTAGTGGCTGTATATACTATATACCTCCCAGCTTTAGGTTAGTGGCTGTATATACTATATACCTCCCAGCTTTAGGTTAGTGGCTGTATATACTATTTCCTCCCAGCTTTATGTTAGTGGCTGTATATACTATATACCTCCCAGCTTTAGGTTAGTGGCTGTATATACTATATACCTCCCAGCTTTAGGTTAGTGACTGTATATACTATTTCCTCCCAGCTTTAGGTTAGTGACTGTATATACTGTATATACCTCCCAGCTTTAGATTAGTGGCTGTATATACTATATACCTCCCAGCTTTAGGTTAGTGGCTGTATATACTATATACCTCCCAGCTTTAGGTTAGTGACTGTATATACTATATACCTCCCGGCTTGCTCTCTCATCTGAAGTCCGGTCAGCATGTGAGTAGAGATCTCATAACTTCCCCCCAGATGTGCAATGAATGAGACTGAGCCGCCGGACTGGGGCTGTCACTGCTGTGATTGTGTTACCGGGGGGGAGACATTACCACGGGGACCGGAAGTGAGCAGAGCAGACAGGAAGTGCCCACACCGGAGTTATCGCTGGGTGAGTCTCTGTAACAGGAATAATAATATAATATCTTGTGGGAGCCGGTCACACGTGGGGTGGGGGGGACAGTGGGAGCCGGTCACACGTGGGGTGGGGGGGACAGTGGGAGCCGGTCACACGTGGGGTGGGGGGGACAGTGGGAGCCGGTCACACGTGGGGTGGGGGGGACAGTGGGAGCCGGTCACACGTGGGGTGAGGTGGTGGGGGACAGTGGGAGCCGGTCACACGTGGGATGAGGTATGGGGGGCACAGTGGGAGCCGGTCACACGTGGGATGAGGTATGGGGGGGCACAGTGGGAGCCGGTCACACGTGAGGTGGGGGGGGGGGGGGACAGTGGGAGCCGGTCACACGTGGGATGGGGGGGTGGGGGGACAGTGGGAGCCGGTCACACAGAGGATGAGGTGGGGGTGGGGACAGTGGGAGACGGTCACACGTGGGATGAGATGGGGGGGGACAGTGGGAGCCGGTCACACGTGGGATGAGATGGGGGGGGTGTAAAGTGGGAGCCAATCACACGTGGGATTATGTGGGGGGGACAGTGGGAGCCGGTCACACGTGGGATGAAGTGGGGGACGGGACAGTGGGAGCCGGTCACATGTGGGAGGGGGACAGTGGGAGCCGGTCACACATGGGATGAGATGGGGGGGGGACAGTGGGAGCCGGTTACACGTGGGATGAGGTGGTGGGGGACAGTGGGAGCCGGTCACACGTGGGATGATGTGGGGGGGGGGCAAAGTGGGAGCCGGTCACACGTGGGGTGAGGTGGGGGGGGGGACAGTGGGAGCCGGTCACGGTGGGGACGGGGGGGGACAGTGGGAGCCGGTCACACAGCGGATGAGGTGGGGGGGGGGGACAGTGGGAGACGGTCACACGTGAGATGAGATGGGGGGGGACAGTGGGAGCCGGTCACACGTGGGATGAAATGGGGGGGGGACAGTGGGAGCCGGTCACACGTGGGATGAGATGGGGAGGGGGATGTGGGAGCCGGTCACACGTGGGATGATATGGGGGGGGGGACAGTGGGAGCCGGTCACACATGGGATGAGTTTGGGGGGACAGTGGGAGCCGGTCACACGTGGGATGAGATGGGGGGGGGGGGGGACAGTGGGAGCCGGTCCCACATTTAATGAGGTGGGGGGGATAGTGGGAGTCGGTCACGTGGGATGAGGTGGGGGGGGGGGGACAGTGGGAGCCGGTCACACATGGGATGAGGTGGGAAGGGACAGTGGGAGCCGGTCACACGTGGGATGAGGTGGGGGGAGGACAGTGGGAGCCGGTCACACAGCGGATGAGGTGGGGGGGGGGGACAGTGGGAGACGGTCACACATGGGATGAGATGGGGGGGGGGGACAGTGGGAGCCAGTCACACGTGGGATAAGATGGGGGGGGGGACAGTGGGAGCCGGTCACACGTGGGATGAGATGGGGGGGGGGGAAGTTGGAGCCGGTCACACGTGGGATGATATGGGGGGGGGGGACAGTGGGAGCCGGTCACACATGGAATGAGTTGGGGGGGACAGTGGGAGCCGGTCACACGTGGGATGAGATGGGGGGGGGGACAGTGGGAGCCGGTCCCACATTTGATGAGGTGGGGGGGATAGTGGGAGTCGGTCACGTGGGATGAGGTGGGGGGGGGGGGACAGTGGGAGCCGGTCACACGTGGGATGAGGTGGGGGGGCAGTGGGAGCCGGTCACACGTGGGATGAGGTGGGAAGGGACAGTGGGAGCCGGTCACATGTGGGATGAGGTGGGGGGGGACAGTGGGAGCCGGTCACATGTGGGATGAGGTGGGAAGGGACAGTGGGAGCCGGTCACATGTGGGATGAGGTGGGGGGGGACAGTGGGAGCCGGTCACACGTGGGATGACGTGGGGGGGTACAGTGGTAGCCGGTTACACGTGGGATGAGGTGGGGGGGGGGGGGCAGTGGGAGCCGGTCACACGTGGGATAAGGTGGCCCAGTGCTACTGTGTGTGACCTGGAGTAGATTGCTATGGGCCAGATATACTAAGTGCTGCTATGCATATGATTGGGCCAGAATGTTTTATTGAGCAGTGCTGCTTAGTAATATGGCTTATATCACCTATATATGTGTCAGGCGGTTAGGTGAGCGCTGCGTACATGAGATAACAGTACCCACTATATATAGATATAGCTCAGAACACACACACAGACACACACACACACACACGAGACTAGGATTGTATTACCTCCGATTTTATACCGGACAGGCATCGGAATTACCTCCCATCTTTAGATTAGTGACTGTATATATCTCCCAGCTTTAGGTTAGTGACTCAGAGTTTCCATAGTAACCGCTAGAGGCTTTTGCATGTCTCTCCTGTTTGATCTCACTCAGCCGCCGTACTGGGGGTGTCGCTGCAGGGATTTTGTTACGGGGGGAGAGATTTCCACGGGGACAGGAAGTGGGCAGAGCAGTGGGAGCCGGTCACACGTGGGATGAGGTGAGGGGGGAGGGGACAGTGGGAGCCGATCACATGTGGGATGAGATGAAAGGTGGGCAGTGGGAGCCGGTAACACTTGGGATGAGGTGTGGGGGGGGGGACAGTGGGAGCCGGTAACACTTGGGATGAGGTGGGGGGGGTGGACAGTGGGAGCCGGTAACACTTGGGATGAGGTGGGGGGGACGGTGGGAGCCGGTCACACGTGGGATGAGGTGGGGGGGGGGGGGTGGTGAGAGCCGGTCACATGTGAGATGAGGTGACCCAGTGCTACTGTGTGTGACCTGGAGTAGATTGCTGTGGGACAGATATACTAAGTGCTGCTATTCATATGATTGGGCCAGAATGCTTTATGGAGCAGCGCTGCTTAGTAATATCCGAAAAAAATGCTGTGAATAAAGCGCTAAAGTGCCTAAATAACTAGCTAGTGATACAATCAATAATACACTCTTTATATAAAGATAGGCTGCCTGATACCTACTGTCCAGTACTGACAGAATCAAACGTAAAACAAAATACACCTGGCGCCAAATATTGTCCAATAAGAAGGTCCTGTGATCCTCAGGAACCCGCACAAGTGCTTTCAGGTCATGTAACCAGAAAAAACAA
The DNA here is from genome assembly GCF_040206685.1 of Ascaphus truei. NCBI lineage: Eukaryota > Metazoa > Chordata > Amphibia > Anura > Ascaphidae > Ascaphus > Ascaphus truei. The sequence continues at coordinate 11,045,365 of NC_134502.1, forward strand.
ACAGAGAACAGATCATAGCATATAACTGCTGGGTGATGTCAGCCTATGCTAAAGACAATACATACAGACTTAAAGTAACAGACTAAAATAATTGATTAAAACATAATGAACTATGTCATTAAACAAGGAACCGCAGTACAATGAAAGAGAGCTGTTGATCCGGAGATGGTAAAATAAAAACCCTACTTACAAGAAGCAGGGTGACAACAGGCGGTGATAAATTGAGGTTGGTCTCCAGAGGTATCAGGGTGATGGTCAGGCAGAGCTACCACTCTGTGACGCTGATGACGTCGACAAAATCTCCCTGTAGTCGCTCACGGGAAAGCGCCTGGGAGGGCGCTTAGTAATATGGCTTATATCCCCTATATATGTGTCAGGCGGTTTAGTTAGGTGAGCGCTGCGTAAATGAGATAACAGGACGGTTAGGGGCGGTATATTGTTTGAACACAGCCAATCGTGTACATATGATGAAAAGGCCTTCGATGCAGGTTACATGTGTCGGGTTGTGTAACGTTTCAAATAGATCTATATATCACTGTTACGCCGGTGCTGCCCGCAGACCAGACCCGTCCCCTGAGCTGAAGGGGGAAGTGGTAATACACGCACCCGCAGCAAAGGGAGCGTGTCCAGAGTGTGGTATGAAGCGTTGCCAGGCCAGGTGTAGTAAGGTAGACAATACTTGCCGGTACCGGTTGTAGAGATAGAGTGATGAATGCCTTGCCGAGGTCGGAGTGGAGAGTGGAGATAGGTCGTTGGCCAAGCCGTGTTCAAGGGGTTACCAGAGTGAGCGTTGTCCAAGGAGTGCCGAGATCGAGAGCCAGAGGGGGTAGTTGTACAAGCCGCGTCAGAACCTGTGAAAACACTGAGAGAATCCCGAAGTACTTCCATACAGAGACTATGTCGAGCAAAGACTGAGAGCAGAGAGGAGCTAGATAAAGCAGGAAGGTCCAATTAGGAATGGAGGCGGGACAGGAAGAGCTACAGGGAGACACTGCAGATTGGTGCAGGCATAACAGGCCAGGTGAGTCTTGTTGGTAACCTGAGTATGCTCGTGCAGTGTGCGGGGGCGGAGCCTGAGGTCCGGGGGACGGGAAGAAGAGTGTGCAGACTGAGCGTGCTCCGTAACTCGTGTACGCGCGTGAACCGAGCCAGTGGATGGTGCAGGTGTGCGTGCAGGAGGGCGTGGGCGCGCGCGGCGCTGTACAGAGGAATCGCCGAGGGGAGTGATCCGGCGGCAGGGGCGGGGAGCCGTGGAGGCCGGTAAGGCAGGACTGTTTTGTGTGTCCAGGGGCTCCCTGCGGGGAGGGAGTGCTCTGTGTGAGGAGCGTGGAGAACGCCGATTCCTGACAGTACCCCCCTCTTCAGGAACGGCCTCAGGACGGTCCAAGAACGGTTTCTCTGGAAACTTTTTCCTGAAGGACTTAAGAAGAGCCGGGGCATGAATGTCCTTTGAAGGAACCCAGGATCTCTCTTCAGGGCCAAAGCCCTTCCACTGCACCAAGAACTGGAGCTGACCCCTGGATAGGCGAGAATCCAAAAGAGAGTGAACCTCGTATTCCTCGTTATTTTGTATAGTAATGGGATCCGGTTTACGGGGCTGATCCGGAAAGAAGTGACTGGAGATAAATGGTTTTAAAAGGGACACATGAAAGACATTGGGAATCTTCATACTGGGTGGTAGTTGGAGCCGGAATGCCACGGGATTGATTTGTTCACAAATAGGGAAAGGACCCAGGAACTTGGGTGCCAGTTTAGGAGATGGTACCTTGAGGTGGATATTCTTAGAGGAGAGCCATACCAAATCCCCTGGTATGTAACTGGGCGCCGAACGACGACGACGATCGGCCTGTAGTTTCGACCCGCGGGAGGAGTTGAGAAGGGTAGACTGAATCCTGGACCATGCGGTTTGGAGGGAAGAAATGCGTTCATCTACGGCTGGTACTCCAGAAGGAATGTTGGGGATGGGAAGACAGGGAGGGTGGAACCCATAATTTATAAAGAAGGGCGACTCCCGGGTGGACTAGTTTTTGGCAGAATTGACGGCATACTCTGCCCAAAAGAGGAGTTGAGCCCAATCATCCTGGAAATCGGATATGAAACATCTCAGGTACTTCTTCAGGGATTGATTGATTCTCTCCGTTTGTCCATTGGACTGAGGATGATAGGCAGAAGAGAAAGAAGAAGAGATGCCCAATCTCTTCGTGAAAGCTCTCCAAAATTTGGATACGAACTGAGAACCTCTGTCAGAAACAATGGACGAAGGGATCCCATGAATCCGGAAAATCTGCTCCGTAAAGATATCAGCAAGGGCGGGGGAGGTGGGTAATCCTTTAAGTGGAATGAAATGGGACATCTTTGAGAACCTGTCCACGACCACCAAGATAGTGTTCATTCCTCTGGACCTGGGCAACTCCATGATGAAGTCCATCGAAATGTGGGACCAGGGGCGGTCGGGAACTGGAAGGGGTAACAGAAAATCCTGAGGCTTTTGACGGAGAGTCTTGCTTTGAGCGGACGTGGGACAGGCGCGGGTAAACTCCAAAATATCTTGAGACATCCTTGGCCACCAGAAATTCCGACGAATGAGATCAGTAGTCTTCTTAAAACCTGGATGACCTGCATATTTAAAGGAGTGACCCCAAGACAGGACCTCTGGAACAAATTTAGAAGGTACAAAGAGTTTGTTGTCGGGAACGACCAAGTCCTTGGGAATGCGTCTCTGGGAGTGCAAAATCTTGTCAAGATTCTTAAAAGAAGACGTGGCGAGAATCCTCTCATGCGGAAGGACAGTCTCCAAAGATTCCTCTGGCCTCTCTTCAGAAGAATGTATTCAGGAGAGAGCGTCTGCCTTAACGTTCTTGGTCCCGGGGATATAGGAAAGGTGAAAATCGAATCGGGGAAAAAAAAGGGCCCAACGAGCCTGTCGTGGACCAAGGCGTCGAGCGTTCTCTATGTAAAGAAGGTTCTTGTGGTCCGTGAGGATAGTAAACGGCTCTTTCGACCCCTCCAGCAGGTGTCTCCACTCTTGAAGAGCCATCTTCACGGCCAGAAGTTCCCTGTTACCCACGTCATAGTTCCTCTCGGCAGACGAGAATTTCTTGGAAAAATATGCACAGGGATGTAACTTATCTTGGGGCGTGGGTCTCTGAGAAAGAACGGCACCAGCGCCGCAATCAGAAGCGTCGACCTCCAGGATGAAGGGAAGTTCATGTCGGGATGACGGAGAATAGGTGCGGATATAAAGGCTTCCTTGAGTGTCTCGAAGGCGGAGATGGCCTTGGATGACCAAGCAGAAGGATCGGCTCCTTTTTTGGTGAGCGCAGTAAGGGGTGCCACAATGGTGGAAAAACGCCGTATAAACTTACGATAATAATTAGCGAACCCTAAAAAACATTGTATGGCCTTGAGAGAGTTGGGTCTTGGCCATTCAGTGACTGCTTGAAGTTTACCGGAGTCCATCATAAACCCCTCATCGGAAATGATGTACCCCAGGAACGGAGTAGAGGTCGTATGAAAGGCGCACTTCTCCAGTTTGGCGTACAAATGGTGTTCCCGGAGACGGGAAAGGACGTAGGAGGTTTGGCGTATGCGGTCCTGGAGATCTTTGGAAAAAATCAGGATATCATCCAAGTATACAATAACAAAAACATTGAGTACCTTACGAAAGACGTCGTTGATGAAATCCTGGAAGACAGCGGGAGCATTACATAAGCCGAAAGGCATTACCAGATATTCGTAGTGTCCACTACGCGTGTTGAAGGCCGTCTTCCATTCATCCCCCTTCCTGATGCGCACCAGGTTATAGGCACCACGCAGATCCAACTTGGAAAAAATCTTGGCCCCCTGTAATTTATCGAACAGTTCGGTAATAAGGGGAAGGGGGTAACGATTTTTAATAGTGATGTGGTTTAAACCCCTGTAGTCGATGCAAGGCCTCAACGACCCGTCCTTTTTCTTGATGAAGAAAAACCCCGCCCCTGATGGGGAATTGGAGTGACGAATAAAGCCTTTTTTGAGATTCTCCTGGATATATTCATCCATAGCGTGAGATTCTGGTAACGACAAGGGGTAGGTCTTGGACTTGGGTAGGGAGTAACCAGGAACTAGATCGATTGGACAATCGTAAGTCCTGTGTGGCGGCAAGAGGTCTGACTGTACCTTATTGAAAACGTTCCAGAATTGATGGTAAACGGAAGGTAGAATAACTTCGGGAACAGAGGTATTGGCCAGCAGTTGATGAGTCTCGCCTGACCTCGGCCTCCAGGAAATGGGAGCGGAGGAAGTCCAGTCAATGAGAAGATTGTTAAGCTGTAGCCAAGGAAGACCAAGGGTGATGGGTATCCCAGGAGCGTGAATGGCATCGAGAACTAAGGTCTCCTTGTGCAGATGTGAAGACAGAAGCAAGGGAGCCGTCTCTAAGGAGATGTGAGCCGGGGTAAGAGGACGTCCATCGATACCGACGAGTGTGATGGGAACCTTCTTTCTCACTAGTGGTATGCGGTTTACCCTGGCGAATTCAAGATCCACAAAGTTTCCTCCAGCTCCTGAGTCAATGAAAGCGGCAGTAGAAGTCTTGAACTTATCGCCTGAAAGGAAGACTGAAAATGTAAGTTTCTTAGGGAGTTCATCATTATGAAGGGGACGTGGAGACATTACACCCAGAGAGAGCCCCTCTGTACTCACTGGGTGTTCCCGTTTCCCAGACACAGTGGACACTGCCGAACCAGATGTTCCATGGATCCGCAGTAGAAACACAATCCCCCGGCGTGGCGGAACTGCCGTATCGGTCGTTGTACCCCCAATTGCATTGGCTCTGGCAACTCCAGTGCAGGACGAAGAGGTGTGGTAGCACTTGGGGGAGCAGGAGTGCTGCTGAGAGTACTGGAGAACGAAATTTGAAAGTTATGGAAGCGAGTGCGCTGACGCTCTGAGCGGCGTACCTGGATGCGTTGATCCACTCGGACGGCCAAATCAATCAGGACCTCCAGTTGATCCGGCCTGGATTGGCGAGAGAGTTCGTCCTTGATGGGATCTGCCTGGCCTTGCCAGAATACGGAGACGAGAGCCTCTTGTCCCCAGTTAGTCTCGGCTGCAAGAGTCCGGAATTCCACAGCATACTGCGTCACCATCCGCCGTCCCTGAGTGATCTGGAGGAGAGAAACAGATGCCATCTCCCGACGAGCGGGGGAATCGAATACCCGTTGAAACTCGGCTTTAAATGCCGTGTAATCTTGGGTAAGGTCAGAACGTCGCTCCCAAACCGGGGAAGCCCAAGCCAGGGCGCTGCCAGTGAGGAGGTTATAAATGTAGGCTACCTTCTTGCGATCAGTATTGTAGAGATGGGGGGCCATTTCAAACTGCACCTCACACTGGTTTAGGAAACCCCTACAATCTTGCGGTTCACCTGCATAAGGCTTGGAGGGAGGAATCCTTACATCTGAGCTGCTAACTGCGCTTGCGGAGTGGGGGCTTACATCTGGCGGGGTCGCGGTCGGTACCCTGTCTGAGAGTACTGCGACCTGGCGTGTAAGTGCCACAATTTGATCCGCCATGGCCTGGTTTTGCTGAAGCAGATTAGAGAGAAACTGCTGTAGTTCGGTCTGGTCTGCGTCTTGTGGGCTCGACATAATGTTACGCCGGTGCTGCCCGCAGACCAGACCCGTCCCCTGAGCTGAAGGGGGAAGTAGTAATACACGCACCCGCAGTAAAGGGAGCGTGTCCGGAGTGTGGTTCAAGGGGTTACCAGAGTGAGCGTTGTCCAAGGAGTGCCGAGATCGAGAGCCAGAGGGGGTAGTCGTACAAGCCGCGTCAGAACCTGTGAAAACACTGAGAGAATCCCGAAGTACTTCCATACAGAGACTATGTCGAGCAAAGACTGAGAGCAGAGAGGAGCTAGATAAAGCAGGAAGGTCCAATTAGGAATGGAGGCGGGACAGGAAGAGCTACAGGGAGACACTGCAGATTGGTGCAGGCATAACAGGCCAGGTGAGTCTTGTTGGTAACCTGAGTATGCTCGTGCAGTGTGCGGGGGCGGAGCCTGAGGTCCGGGGGACGGGAAGAAGAGTGTGCAGACTGAGCGTGCTCCGTAACTCGTGTACGCGCGTGACCCGAGCCAGTTGATGGTGCAGGTGTGCGTGCTGGAGGGCGTGGGCGCGCGCTGAGCTGTACAGAGGAATCGCCGAGGGGAGTGATCCCGCGACGGCGGCGGGGAGCCGTGGAGGCCGGTAAGGCAGGATTGTTTTGTGTGTCCAGGGGCTCCCTGCGGGGAGGGAGTGCTCTGTGTGAGGAGCGTGGAGAACGCCGATTCCTGACAATCACTTCATAAAGAACAAGATAAATATATAATCTCAAATGACATTATGACACTGCATTACTATGGCAACTCAACGCCGTGTGACGTCCACTGCGTCATTTGACGCGATTCGCAAGGAGATGGAAGGCAACAGCAAGGAGGCATCTGATCATACTTATAGGAAGCATACGCACAAACACAGCTAAACTGATGCAGCCCCTGCAAGGTCAGAACCCAAACCCAGCTCTGCTAAAGCTCTAACACAGGCCCTCATTCTCTCTCATCTTGACTACTGTAACCTCCTGTTGTCCAGCCTTCCTGCCTCTCATCTGTCTCCCCTACAATCTGTAACTGTGCTCTGTATATATTGTATTGTCTCCTGTAACCTCCTGCTGTCCGGCCTTCCTGCCTCACACCTGTCTCCCCTACAATCTGTAACTGTGCTCAGAATATATTGTATTCTCTCCCGTCTCTTGTAACCTCCTGCTGTCCGGCCTTCCTGCCTCTCTCCCCTACAATCTGTAACTGTGCTCTGTATATATTGTATTCTCCCCTGGCTCCCCTACAATCTGTAACTGTGCTCTGTACAATCTGTAACTGTGCTCTGTATATATTGTATTCTCTCCCGTCTTGTAACCTCCTGCTGTCCACTTTACACCATCCCGACTCTTGCGTTATGCTCAAGGATGTCTTCTCTCCAACCCTTTTGTATCTAAAGCCCTCTCCCACCTGAAACCTTTCTCACAGACTGTCCCACACCTCTGTAATGCCCTTCCCCTCAATATTCGACTAGCACCCTCTCTATCCACCTTTAGGACCAATTTTTAAACTCACCACTTTAATGAAGCATATGAGTAGCTCCGTGACTGATACTATACACCTAATACACTGACCTTGGCCCCCTGCAGACGCACTTACCAGAACACCCTCCTATTGTCTCTGTACTTTCGTCCTACTTTCCAATTAGATTGTAAGCTCTTCGGGCAGGTACTCCTTTTCCTAATGTTACTTTTATGTCTTAAGTGCTTATTCCCATTATTATTTATATATACAAAACTCAAAATCTGTGTCTGTGTGTTTGTGCGCGCTCTCATTGGCTGTCATTGACTGTCAAGCTCTCCCATTGGCTGACTGCGGGGCGGGCCTTGGCTCTCTCGGTCTCTGAGTGCAAGACAGGGTGATGTCAATATATACACACACGAGAGAGGAGATACATATATTATATACACACAGAGAGAGGGGAGATACATATATTATATTCACACAGAGAGAGAGGGGAGATACATATATTATATACACACAGAGAGAGGGGAGATGCATATATTATATACACACAGAGAGAGGGGAGAGTTACATATATTATATACAGTGTTCGACAAACCTATACATTTGCACGCCCCGGGCGAGTGGATTTAACATCGTGGCGAGCTCCTATTGGCCAAGCAGCACACGTTTAGTACTAGGTGGCGAGTAGATTTTTTGGTTATTTGTCGACCACTGATTATATACACACACAGAGAGAGGGGAGATTCATATATTGTTATATACACACAGAGAGAGAGGGGAGATACATATATTATATGCACACACAGAGAGAGAGGGGAGATACATATATTATATACACACAGAGAGAGAGGGGAGATGCATATACAGGAGGGCCCCGGGTATACAGCGGGTTCAGTTCCAGGGGCCCGCCGTATAGTGAAAATCGCCAGAAAGCAGATCCAGCGATTTTCAGGTCTATGCATGCGCAAACCGGCATTTTCGCCGTTCTGCGCATGCGCGACCTATGGTCTGCGCGCGCAAACTACGGTATGAGCGCGCAAACTACGGTCTGTGCATGCGCGCCGGGTGCACCGCCCATTCTGCGCATGCGCGTTTTACGAGCCAACAAGGTGGCCCCCTTCTCGGTGCCGCAGTATCGGCGTATCGCCGAAAAGCAGAGCGCCTAGAAGCGGGGCCGTGCTGTATTATATACACAGAGAGAGAGACGGGATATACATATATTATATACACACAGAGAGAGGGGAGATACATATATTATATACACACACACAGAGAGGGGAGATACATATATTATATACACAGAGAGAGGGGAGATACATATATTATATACACAGAGAGAGGGGAGATACATATTATATACACATACAGAGAGAGGGGAGATACATATATTATATACACACACAGAGAGGGGAGATATATATATTATATACACACAAAGAGAGGGGAGATACATATATTATATACACACAGAGAGAGGGGAGATTCATATATTATATACACACAGAGAGAGGGGAGATACATATATTATATACACACACACAGAGAGGGGAGATACATATATTATATACACACACAGAGAGAGGGGAGATACATATATTATATACACACAGAGAGGGGAGATACATATATTATATACACACACAGAGAGAGGGGAGATACATATATTATACACACAGAGAGAGGGGAGATACATCTACTATATATTTCTGAAAGCACTGTATGTCTGCGTCCCTAGCGGCAATCTCATTGGTCCCTTGGCCTGCCCGCCCCCGCACCTCTCATTGGCCTGAGGCAGAGTGACGGGCAAAAACACACACACACCCACACACCCCCCTCACACACACACACACACACACACACACACACCCCTCACACACACACACTCTCCCCCGTCAGTTGGACCGCAGCTCACCTTCCACACACACCCCCCCCTCCTCTCCCGGTGCCCCTCACTCTCTCCCCCCACCTCACCCAAATCCCCACGCTCCGCAACATCCCCAGCCGCACCATCACCCTCACCGTGCGCCGCGGCCCTCCTGCTCAGCAGCAAACTCCAGGCTCCTCCCCCCTCGCGGCGCGGCCCGGGCCTCCTGCTCTCCCCCTCACGTGCGCCGCTACCGTAGCGGGGAAGCGCGGCCCGGGCCTTTTGCTCTCCCCCTCACGTGCGCCGCTACCGGAGAGGGGAAGCGCGGCGCGGGACTCCCCCTCACGTGCGCCGCTACCGGAGAGGGGAAGCGCGGCGCGGGACTCCCCCTCACGTGCGCCGCTACCGGAGAGGGGAAGCGCGGCCCGGGCCTTTTGCTCTCCCCCTCACGTGCGCCGCTACCGGAGAGGGGAAGCGCGGCGCGGCACTCCCCCTCACGTGCGCCGGCTCCCGGACGGAGGGGAAGCGCGGCGCGGGACTCCTGCCACTCTTGCCCCCCCCCCCCACCCCCGGCTTCCCGAACTCACCTCCTGCCCCAGCCAGATGCCACGGGGTCAAGGTAAGTCACCCACCGTCTCCCACCCACGCACTGTCACCCAGTCACCCACCCAGTCACCCACACACCCACCCAGTCACTTTCACCCAGTCAGCCACCCACCCAGTCACCCACCCACTCACTCAGTCACCCACTCAGTCACCCACCCACTCAGTCACCCACCCACCCACTCAGTCACCCACTCACTTAGTCACCCAAAAACTCACTTAGTCACCCACCCACTCACTCAGTCAAGTCACCCACCCAGTCAAGTCAGTCACCCACACAACCAGTCAGTCAGCCACCCACCCACCCACCCAGTCAGTCAAGTCAGTCAAGTCAGCCACCCACCCAGTCAGTCACCCACCCAGTCAGTCAGTCACGCACCCACCCACCCAGTCACCCACCCACCCACACACCCACCCAGTCACTTTCACCCAGTCACCCACCCACCCAGTCAAAACCCAGTCACCCACCCACCCACTCAGTCAACTCAGTCAACTCAGTCACCCACCCACTCACCCACCCACTCAGTCACCCACCCACCCACTCAGTCACCCACCCACCCACTCAGTCACCCACCCAGTCACTCAGTCACACACCCAGTCACTCAGTCACCCACCCATTCAGTCACCCACCCAGTCACTCAGTCAGTCACCCATTCAGTCAGTCACCCATTCAGTCAGTCACCCACTCACCCACTCACCCACCCAGTCAGTCACCCACTCATCCACCCAGTCAGTCACCCACTCACCCACCCAGTCAGTCACCCACTCACCCAGTCAGTCACCCACTCACCCAGTCAGTCACCCACTCACCCACCCAGTCAGTCACCCACTCACCCACCCAGTCAGTCACCCACTCACCCACCCAGTCAGTCACCCAGTCAGTCACCCACTCACCCACCCAGTCAGTCACCCACTTACCCACCCAGTCAGTCTCCCACTCACCCACCCAGTCAGTCACCCACTCACCCACCCAGTCAGTCACCCACTCACCCACCCAGTCAGTCACCCAGTCAGTCACCCACTCACCCACCCAGTCAGTCACCCACTTACCCACCCAGTCAGTCTCCCACTCACCCACCCAGTCAGTCTCCCACTCACCCACCCAGTCAGTCTCCCACTCACCCACCCAGTCAGTCTCCCACTCACCCACCCAGTCAGTCTCCCACTCACCCACCCAGTCAGTCTCCCACCCACCCAGTCAGTCTCCCACTCACCCACCCAGTCAGTCTCCCACTCACCCACCCAGTCAGTCTCCCACTCACCCACCCAGCCAGTCTCCCACTCACCCACCCAGTCAGTCTCCCACTCACCCACCCAGTCAGTCTCCCACTCACCCACCCAGTCAGTCTCCCACTCACCCACCCATTCAGTTTCCCACCCAGTCAGTCTCCCACCCAGTCAGTCTCCCACCCAGTCAGTCTCCCACCCAGTCAGTCTCCCACCCAGTCAGTCTCCCACCCAGTCAGTCTCCCACCCAGTCAGTCTCCCACCCAGTCAGTCTCCCACCCAGTCAGTCTCCCACCCAGTCAGTCTCCCACCCAGTCAGTCTCCCACCCAGTCAGTCTCCCACCCACTCTCCCACTCAGTCTCCCACTCACCCACCCATTCAGTTTCCCACTCATCCACCCATTCAGTTTCCCACTCATCCACCCATTCAGTTTCCCACTCACCCACCCATTCAGTCTCACACTCACCCACCCAGTCTCACCCAAAACCACCCACCCAGTCACTGACCCCACCCACCCACTCACCGACCCCACCCACTCACCGACCCCACCTACCCACTCACTGACCCCACCTACCCACTCACTGACCCACCCAGTCACCGACCCCAGTCACTGACCCACCCAGTCACCGACCCTGAAAAAGTCACCCAGTCACCGACCCACCCACTGACCCAAAGTCACCCACCCACCCAAAGTCACCCACCCACCCACCAACCCAGAGTCACCCACCCACCCACCGACCCAAAGTCACCCACCCACCGACCCAAAGTCACCCACCCACCGACCCAAAGTCATCCACCCCCCGACCCAACTGAAAACTCACCCACCGACCCAACTCACCCACCCAACCACCGACCCAAAGTCACCCACCGACCCAAAGTCACCCACCCACCGACCCAAAGTCAAACCGACCCAAAGTCACCCACCCACCCACCGACCCAAAGTCACCCACCCACCAACCCAAAGTCACCCACCCACCCACCGACCCAAAGTCACCCACCCACCGACCCAAAGTCACCCACCCACCGACCCAAAGTCACCCACCCACCGACCCAAAGTCACCCACCTACCGACCCAAAGTCAAACCGACCCAAAGTCACCCACCCAGTCACTGACCCAAAGTCACCCACTCAGTCACCAACCCACCCACCCACTCAGTCAAGTGTCACCCACCCACCCACACAGTCACCCACACACTCAGTCAACTCAGTCACCCACCTAGCTGTCAAGGGGGGGTGGGGGAAGCCTAACCCTGTCGTACGCCCCCCCCAAAATTACATCCTGGGCAACGCCGGGTCTCTCAGCTAGTATATTATATATACACACAGAGAGGGGAGATACATATATATATACACACAGAGAGAGGGGAGATACATATACAGGAGGGCCCCGGGTATACAGCGGATTCCGTTCTAGGGGCCCGCTGTATAGTGAAAATCGCCGGAAAGCGTATCCGGCGATTTTCAGGTCTATGCATGCGCAAACCGGCATTTTCGCCGTTCTGCGCATGCGCAACCTATGGTCTGCGCACGCAAACTACGGTATGAGTGCGCAAACTACGGTCTGTGCATGCGCGCCGGGCGCACCCGCCCGTTTTGCAGTACAGTACACCTCTCCCACACCATTCCTTTGAATGTGTGTCTTTCTGGTTTCAATCACATTCCTGCTTGCTACATAGCTGATGATTACTGCGCATGCGTCTATAACTTTACCACTGCTTGCTTGCAAAGTTCAAAAGTAAGTGACCAAAAAAAAATTCTCGTCATTTTTTATTTTTATTTTCTACACAAGCCTGCCTAAACCATCTTGATATTATGATATTCAATCTGTGCTGTAGCTTTTGACAGCGACACTGTGCTTTTTACTGCACATGGTTGATTTGTGTGGTTTTTATGTATATGGGGGTGTGGGGATCAAATTATTATGACCTGCCTGTTGAAAATATGTCATGTCTTTGAACTACAGTACAGCTAATCCTTCATGCAGCTTTAGCCTGTACCTCCTCCCCCCCCCGCAGACACACACAGGGCTCGCTCAAGGATTTGAACTTCTTATCGACACCTCTGCAGAACCATTCCGTTTCTAAAGCTTGTCATTGTGCTTTTAATCGACCCTGGCCGAGCATAACCTCTCTGCGCCTGCGTGTAATCCTCTTTGGGAAGGGAGCAACATACAGTACTGTAGCACACCTCTCTGTAATCCTCTTTGGGAAGGGTGCTAGCTGATGATTACTGTGCATGACTCACCCATCCACCCCCCCCCCCAAACCTTTGAGGCATTGTTTACGGTAACGCTTGTGATAATCCCTTCTCGAATTTGATATGTAAATCTGATTTGCACAGCACTGTGAAATTGAGAGTTAAAAAAAACATAATCTGATTCATGTTTTTGATGCAGTAAGGTACAACTTTTTGTCATTCTTTATTTTTCTTTGGTGAAGGGGGGGGGGGGGGTCAATGATTATGATTAGCATGAATGTAAAGAAATATTTATTTTATTTTATCAGGAACAAAAAATACAAATATACAAATAATCATGAATAATACAAAATGCAGTCTTTATTCAGTTCTTCTGTCAGTTGAAAATTGAGGGCCGGTGGATAATCATGAATAATGCACATTGATAATAATATTAATTAATAATATATAATATATAATAATATAACATGTTCTGTCTTTATCTTCTTCCTCATTCTGTGTACAGTAGTTCATTGAGAGAGGGGAGGTTTTGTGTACATCATGACTGCACTTTAGATACACTTTACTGTACACACAGTTCACACAATGTACACATGATACCCCCTCCCTCTTTACATCATTTTTTTCTCTGAAAAGACAAGAAAAGAAAACATTAGTGCAGTTAGGTGCATATTATGGCATTGTGTACTGTATAGCTACTCCATATTGGACTACAGTATGCAGTTAGTACTGTCAAACTAGTCTATACTGGAACTACTGTATACTGGAACTACTGTTAAATACTTTGCAACCAGATGGCTAGTGCTGCTCTCTCAGGAAAGAAAAAAATTGTGTAGTTAGGTGCATATTATAGCATTGTGTACTGTATAGCTACTCCATATTGGACTACAGTATGCAGTTAGTACTGCCAAACTAGTCTATAGTGGAACTACTGTATACTGTGACTACTGTTAAATACTGTACTTTGTAACCAGATGGCTAGAGCTGCTCTCTCAGGAAAGAAAAAATCTGTGCCATAGTTACCTGTATCATACTGTACTTACAAAACTACATTACAGTACTATACCATACTACCTTCCTGATGCTTGCCCATTACGCGCGATTATAATGGTCAACACAGTCACAATATGGTCAATATATTTATTGCATCGTTCCACGTGAGTACATCGTTCCAAAAACTCATTATGCCTTGCGCCAACTCATCCTTCTTGGAGGGTTTCACGCCTTTCTGGATATGATCCTTCAGCTGATGCCAGACCATTTCGATAGGATTGAAGTCTGGAGATCTGTCATTGGAGGGGGAAAAAATGAGTGGGGAAAAATGAGACACGGTTACCACACTTACTCCGCTGGCGTCTTCACCCAGTTGATACCGCGCTCAAGAATATACGCTGTTGACGCGTGTGCTTCGGATCGTTGTCCTGGTAGAAACGGTGACCATCTGGGAAGTCACGTGTGATGTATTCCACAATCTCAGGCACAATTTGATCTTGGAAAAAAAGCTTTATTCATGATTCCTATAACAAGAAAAGAAAAGTGCTCAAAAAACTGCACACTAGTACAGTACAGTACAGTGCATAAGGCAAAAGCGTGTGACTTATTTTACCTTCAAAGATGACAATGCATCCTGGTCCACGCCTAGAGATGGCACCCCACACATGCATCTTCACTGGGTGTTTTGGACGTGGCTTCATAGATATGCGACCTTTTTTGTGGAATGCAAAGGTGGCAAATCTCTCCAGCGATACAGTAGACTCGTCAGTGAAGATGCAATCCTGGAAAGTTTCTCCACTGTCGATCCATGCCTGGACCTGGACCACTCTTGATCTTGTTAACATCCCTTATCATTGGGTACACTCTGTAATGACAAGGAATAATTTTATAGGTACAGTACAGTTTCTTAAACAACACTTTAACCTCCTGTACTGTCCAGTACTAACCTCACACGTCCATATTTCCATCCAATTCTGCGTCTCATCTTCTTTATGCTGGTCTCGGATACAGTGAGATTGTGATTTTGCAGCAGAGTGTATTTGACCATTAAGGCACTCTTCTCATATGCAGCATTATAAACAATAATAGATATACTGTATTATATACATATACCGACATAACTATAAAATTAGATAGATCTATACTATATAGTTATATTAATATGCAGCAATATCAACAATAATAGATATACTGTATTATATAGTTATATAAATATACTTACGCGGTAGTTACCGTTGGTGTCCTCGTGCGTTGTTTGGTTTTTCCGTGTGCATGATAGCACATGGTGGTTGATGGCACAACGAGGCCAGAAGCAGCTAACCAGCGTTGGATATCTGCAATTCATTGTCCACTCGTGTACATCTCCTTAATTCTCATGCTGAGATCCTTTGAAATCTTTTTAACAGGTATTGCTGCGAGTAGAAAGAAATACAAGCACAAGAATGTATATTCGATGTTTAGTCTGTGTATTCAATGTGTAGTGCATCCACAAAATGGATGGTGTATTTATACGTTAATGACTTACATTAGAGTACGCCCACTTTTAACACATGTACCTCGTCGCCAAGCATAAAAGGTTACACACTTTGCATACAGTAGCCCACCACGCGATGATCTGTATCTGAACTTTACCTTGTCCAGAAACTGCATTGTGCCATCTGCTTCCATGGATCAACCCCGATTCTACGGACGCAGGAAGCCACTCGCCTCTGCTGTGCCTAGCACACAGAAAAAGCGAAAGACAAGAGCCATTTCCAAGCCAAGTCCAAAGTGAAAGGCTAAGGCTAATAAAGAAAACCTTCTGCTGACCCCAAAGGCTAAGGGTTTTAATACACGTAAGCCTTATTATGTCAGGAAGAAATTCGGTGATGTACACTCGAGGCAAAACAAATGGCAGCCAACCCATCGAACCCGCAGGCCACTTCCTCGATTACGCTTCGACGTCTCTGCCGCTGCTCTCCCGGAAATCTACAGCCCATCTTCTCCACTACTCGTCCACGACGCTGCCGCCGCTCTCCCAGAAACCCACAGCCCATCTTCTCCACTACTCTTCGACGACGCTGCCCCATGTCTCCCGGAAATCCACGGGTCACTTTCTCCATCCCTCTTCGGCGACGCTGCCGCTTCTCTCCTGGAAATCCACAGGTCGCCTCCTCCATCCCTCTTCGACGACGCTGCCGCTTCTCTCCAGGGAACCCCCATCTCATCCTCCATAGCACCCATCCACCCTGATGTCCACAGCACCCCATGCACAAGTACCAGCTCGTTAGACCGCATGCTGAATGGCTTAAGTGTCGATATCCCCGGGAACTTTACTATACTGGTAAAGATAGATCTTATTTTAGAGACCATGCTAAATATGGATCAACGGATGGAGAAGATGGATCGATGGATGGAGAAGATAGAGACTGACATAGCGGGGATACACAATTTGCTCGGTGTTCATGCCCCTGTATCCCGACGCCGGAGCAGGAGGGTGGCATGAATGTGATGAATGGGACTTTCGACCACCTTCCAATTCCAAGCGTACTCCCTCTACCAGAAGAATTTGTGTACATGTATGCCGTTGAGGAGGAGGATAACATGACAACCCCGTCAAGACCACGCCAGGAGACAACACGGCGACCAAGACAGGAGGAAAGCTTCCTCCCAGACAACCTTCCCTCGCCCGCCGCCACAAGCACACCCGCTCCCAGAAGCACACCCGCTCCCAGAATCCAACCTACATACGCTTACAGTGCCCGACATTATCCTGCGCGAGCTGCCACTGGCACTCGGGGAGAAGTATAGGGTGATGAGTGCTGGTTTACCACAGAAGTATGGCATGTTAATTTTTAAGCACCACGTGACCTACTTGGTGTACTGCGGGTGGGCCAACAATGTAAACTACGAAGGAAATCGCGAAAAAAGGGCGCTTCCTGAAAATTTCCTCTAATTATTGTGGAGGAATTGCGGCGCTATTTTTCAACTCCAGATCCTTTAATGAAAAATCGTTCGAGACTCCATTAATGGCATTTTGCGTCATACAAGGCATCGGCCCTGGAAGGACAATCTGGTGGGGATCAAATTTGCGTGACTGTTCAACTGTTGTTTATTTTTTTACTTTTTGCGTGTTTTAACTTGTATTAATAAAGAAATGTTTTTACTTAAACAAGACCTGCACAATTCCAGTCCTCGAAGGCCGCAAACAGGCCCGGTTTTCAAGGTTATCCTGAAAATCGGGCCTGTTTACGGCCCTCGAGGACTGGAGTTTTGCAGTCCTCACTTACTGTACTATACACCATCCTACTGTAAATGTTTTGACTTTCTGTACATAAATGTTTTCACTAGCAGTAAACCATACACCTGTTAATGTTTGGAATTGCTGTACACTTTAAATGTTTTTAAATTGTATTGGTAAATAAATGTTTTTGTACTTGCTCAAATAAACGAAAATGTTGATTTGTTTTAAATTGTTCCATTGTCCCCTTGTATACTGTAACAAAATAGTATTTCTAGAACATACTGCACTGTCCAGGCATACTGTACAGTACTGTATTGTATACTGTAGGCATGCTCAGTACTATACATCACAAGAGTATTAAAACAATACATGTATAGAATACACATATGTACTGGAATACATGTAGAATAAATGCATACTTTTTATTTTTCGGATTTATTATACAGTATATATAAAAAAAGTATTGTATACGGTCTGAAAACAACAGCATACTGTTTCAGGTTTTCTATGAAGCTCTCAGTTACAGTATTCTATCCTAATCAATAACAACGGCCACTAAACTGTAGACTCCGGTACGTGGTTTTTTAAATCCGATTCAGCAATGTGCAGGCATTGTTACACAAAGCGATATTATCCATCGAAATCCCTCCATGTGCCGTTTTCCACATGAGATGACAAAGTTTTCTTTTCTGAGGAAAAACAAAAGTACAAGTTTTACTGTAATGGTCAGTCAGCCCCCTAAAGAAATTCCCACAGTCAGTCCCACCAATAATTTTCTCGGGGGGCGTCTCCTGTTCACATGCGCATGCGCCCACTGTAGATGTGATGACACGCATATGCGTTTCAAGAAGGTTCCAATGCGCATGCGCCTAGCTTTCCACCAATTGTGCAGTATCTACTGTAGAAGCTGCTAAGCCAATGATATTGCTTACAGGAGAATCGCTTGACTGTGCATTGATATTGATATTTCAAAAAAAGAATAAAATACGGCAACATTACTCACCATAGACTTTGCCAATCAGCTGACGCAGTGCCACTGCCAGTCCCGTATTCTTGATTATACACGTCGTTGACAGGTGACAGCGGGACTACTACACCTGTAATCAGCTGAAGAGGCTTGAAATCACTTAGGTACATGCAAGCTTGCTGGAATCTGTACGTGAAATCTGGCTCAGGCTGCAGGTATCCGGGCGGGGACAGACAACAAGGTTTGCCGGTCACCAGGTTTTCACTGACGGTCGGACAGTTATTGGAAGATGGCGCATTGCTTGCCAGCGACTGACGTTTCTTAGTTGTTTTTTTTTTTTTTTCAACTTTCAATTTTTATTTGTGGTTATCAGGTATACAGAAACGCACCTCCCATAGGCGTACATTACAGATAGGCCACTTTTAACAACCGTCAACAATGACAGCATCAGACGAACGACATAAAGGGAAGCAGGACATGACTAACTGGACTCACTGGACTGGTGGGAGGGCACAGAGGGTAGGAGGGGACGGGGGGGGGGTCTCTTGCTGGATTCTGGAGAAGAGTTCCTGCGAGCCAATACAACTGTGTCGCGGTACTGCTGGCCGTACTGCCTACAATAACTGCTGGATGGCACTACCCAGTGTGACCCTACGTCGATGTCGTGTCTGTCCCATCCAAGGAGAACGCATTTGTGAATATTAATGCAAAATTGTAGCGGCCTCCACCCTTGGGATGTTGGGTTGGTCTAGCCACGGGCTCCAGACTTTTAGAAATTTGGTGCCAGAGTCGTTGACCCAACTCGTCAACTGTTCCATCTGGCAAACGTGCCAAATTCGGTTCCTGATTTTGGGGATAGTTGGAATCGCATTCTGCTTCCACAGTGCTGCGATCTCGCACCGGGTGGCGGTCGCGAAGTGCGTGACCAGTTTATGTGTTGTCCTAGACATTGCCTGGGGCCGCCTGCCCACGAGGAACAGCCACGGGTCCAGGGGGATCTCTAATTCGAGAATCCCTTGTAGCCAGTCTCGAATTGCTTCCCAAATCGGGACCACCCTAGGGCAAGACCACAGCATGTGTTTAATGTCAGCCAATTCCCCGCACTGTTTTGGGCACTGCGGCGAATAACCTCTAACAAATTTAGCTAATTTCACTGGGGTATGGTACCACCGCATTAGGACCTTATACGCGTTCTCCTTCAATGTGACACATATTGAGCTCTTAGCGGCAGCTTGCAATATGTAGTCCCAGTCTTCGTCCTCTAAACTTTCCCCTAGATTCGTCTCCCATTGTCGCATGTACCGCAGTCGGGGGTGGTCTATATGAGCCGGACAGACTACCTCCCTGTACATCCGAGATGTCAGTCCCCGTGTGTCCGTTGGTCTGGAACACAGCTGTTCGAAATTAGTTCGTGCAGGACGAACAAGAAATTTGTTATAAAATGCCCTGACCTGGAGGAATCTAAATAATTCTGAATTTGGAAAATTTGATACCTCTTTGAACCAATCGAACGTCTTGATAGATCCCTTACCCCCCAGGTCTTTTAATCGGTTGTACCCTGCCTGCGTCCATTTTACAAATTTCTCGCTCAGCAGCCCCGGAGCAAAATCCGGGTTGCCCCATAGGGGGGCCATCAATGTGTGGGGGGTGGTTAAGTTAGCTTTAAATTTAGATGTCTCCCAGACCGCTAAAGAGTTCGCCACTGCGCAGAGCGGCGTTCCAATGCCTTTTTTGCATCGTTTTGGTAGCCAGATCAAGTTATGGAGTGCAACTGGCGCACAGCATTCTCCCTCTAATTCTGTCCAACGTCTATTTGTGGGGTCCGCGTGCCACAGGATGATTTGGGACAATTGTGCCGCTTTATAGTATGCCATCAAGCAAGGTACCGATAATCCTCCTTTTGTCACTGGTTTTGTCAGTAGACTTTTTGCAATTCGGGGACGTTTCTTATTCCAAATAAATTGTATGATGTGAGTTTGAAGGGCATGGATCTCTGACTTAATCACCGGGATTGGTAGGGTTTGAAACAGATACAATAGCTTGGGCAACAGGTTCATCTTTACGCTGTTAATCCTGCCGAACCACGATATCCCGTAACCCGCCCAAACCTTGAGATCGTCCTTTAACTTCTTCATCATTTTGGGGAAATTTGCCTTATACAAGGTATTGTAATCCCTGGTGATATATACCCCTAAATATTTGATTGCGGAGGATTGCCATTGAAAATTAAAGTTAAGTTCCAATAGTTTTTCTGTGTGTTTTGGCAAGTTGATATTGAGCGCCTCTGACTTAGCCTGGTTAATTTTGAACCCTGAGACCATGCCAAAGGTGCCCAGGATCTCAAAGACATTGGGCAGGGACGTCAACGGTTTAGAGATAGTTAGGATCACGTCGTCTGCATATAGCGCAGCCTTGTGATGTTGCTCTCCCAGTTGGATTCCTGTTATATCGGGGCTTAGTCTAATATGGGCAGCGAGGGGTTCAATGCAGAGAGCAAAAAGTAATGGGGACAGCGGGCAACCCTGGCGGGTCCCACTGCGTATATTGAATATTTCTGAAGGGAAACCCTGATGTCTTACCCTAGCCGTGGGTCCTGCGTAGAGTGCCATTATTGCCTCAAGAAGGCGGCCCCCGAACCCAAACGCCCCAAGCGTCTCTCTTAAATAGGACCAATCAATACGATCGAATGCCTTTTCGGCGTCCAGGCTCAACACCATTGACGGTATGCTTTTCTTTTTTGCCAAATCTATCAGATCAATTACCCGCCTGGTGTTATCTGCTGCCTGTCTGCCTGCGATAAATCCTACTTGATCCGGATGGATCAAGCCCGGAAGGACACTACCCACCCTGTTTGCTATCAGTTTGGAAATTTTTTTTAGATCCGAATTGATCAGGGAGATTGGCCGGTAGCTCTTGCAGTCTGCCGGGTCCTTACCGGGTTTGTGGATCACTGAGATAGACGCCTGGAGCATCTGGGCCGGGAAGGGCTCTCCCTCCAGGATCCCATTGAATAATTTCAGTAGATGTGGGGCTAGTGTTTTACAGAATTTTTTATAGTACAAATTGGAGTATCCATCAGGGCCTGGAGCTTTAGCTGGTTTGAGGGACTTGATTACCTCCGTTATCTCTTCCAGGGTGAAATCACCCTGTAGGGCTGCCCTTTCGACCCTGCCCAGGGTCGGGAGTCGTGCCTCAGCTAGAAACCGCCGTAATGTAGCTGATGTTTTTTGGTTGTGGGTGACCTTATCTCCATCGTATAGTTTAGCATAGTATTGTCGGAAAGCTTCCACTATTTGTCTAGGATCGGAGGTAAGATCACCCCGCTGCGTTTTAATTGCCGCTATTCTAAAATTTGGAAGCTTGTTTCGGAGCTTATTGGCTAGTAAGGTATCTGGCTTGTTGGCTTTTTCATAGAATCTGCGCTTGGACCAGGTCAACTCCCTCTCGGCCTGGGATGATAACACTAGATTAAGGGCCGCCTTTGTATCTATTAATTCCTGCCACGTGTGCTGGTTTTTATCCGCGGAATGCTGTGCAGTGAGGAGTGTTAGTTTCGCCTGCAGCTCCTTTATTTTAAGTGTTTTCTCCCGCTTCCGCTTACCAGCTATATTCATGAGAAATCCTCTGAGAGTAGCCTTATGGGCTTCCCAGAGTGTGGCTTGCGATTGTACACTTCCTATGTTTTCACTAAAGAAGTCTTTTATCCGGTCTCGTATCGCCCTTTCAGTAGCGGGGGCTTTGAGAAGAAGCTCGTTGAGCTTCCAATTTGCTCCGGGTCTGTCCAGCCCGATCAGTGTGCACCTCAGCTCAATAGGTGCGTGGTCGGACCACGAGATCTCGTGGATCTCTGTATGGCCCACCACTGGAACCACTCTGTTTGATACTAGGAAGTAGTCTATGCGGCTATATCTGTCATGGGGGTGCGAGTAAAAAGTGTATTCCCTGGTAGTCGGGTGTTGTTCCCGCCACATATCTATCAGCTGGCAGACCTGTAGGCCGTCACGTATTGTTAGTAAGTCCTGTCTGTGGGCCACGTTAGATTGGGTGCATCTGTCCAAGTCAGGGTCCATCGTTCGATTTAATTCTCCCGCAAGGAATATACTGCCCTTGGCCCGTTTATGCAGTTTAGCAAAAAATTGCTCAAAAAAAACAGGGTCCTGTTCACAAGGGGCGTATATGGTTGCTAAAGTGATTTGCTGGCCTTGTATAGTGCCCGTTAAGATCAGAAATCTCCCCTGTACATCAGCATGTTGATTCTCTATGGTAAAGGCGAGCCTATTATGTATAATAATTGCCACCCTTTTTTTTTGACATCTGCGGATGCAAGATAATATGTTCTATAACTTTTATCAAGGAACCTTGGGTGGTTTAGGCGGGAAAAATGCGTTTCCTGTAGGAAGACAATGTCAGCTTTCCGCCGATTGTAATCCCTAAAAGCCATTCTTCGTTTAGCAGGGCTATTAAATCCCTTCACATTATGGGAAATCATTGTGATGTCATTACTCATCTGAGCTGTATGTTGTGGGTAAGCTGTGTAACGGCCGCTGGCTCTGGTGGGTTCTTTGCGCCTGCTGATTCCGTCTCCGGCCTTCAGCTGGTATCCTTCCCTCCAGTATCGATGGAGCTATATCGGTGGCTGAGGGGGTAGGGGGGCTGACACACAAGGGGGGTGGGGAGGGGAACATATACACACACAAAAAGACAAGTATTAGAACAATGGTCACATGACTTAGGTACCCGTACCGTAGTCCTGCGATCCTAGCCCTTGGGTAAACGGCGGGGGAGCTCGTCCGCCCTCTCTCTTGGCATCCCTCCCCTTCCCATGCCGCCTCCCCCTCCCAAGGGACTTTGTCGGTAACCTCTAGCCTAAGACCGGCTAGTCCCGACCTGGAGTACATGCGGAGGTCGAGGCCGGGTTATAACCCCCCGCCCCTCTCCGGTTAGCTAATAGAAGCTATAGACAGAACGTGTAACCTCAACTTGAACTGTAACTTTAACTCGACCCCTTAGCAGCATCTTGCCTCTGCCTCATCTGTCTACTTACTATACTGTCTGCACTGTCCTTTCTCCTTTTACTTACTAGCCTTTCTCCCTTCCTATCTCCGCGTCTTCACTCTCTCCGCATCTCTCCCAACTCCTATCTTACTTTTGCCTTGCTCCGTATGCACGTCCCCCTTCTTTTCACGCAACCTGCTTTCAACTTTCTCGTGCTTAGTCGTCACTTCTGATCATTTCCCTCTCATTTTGTTTCTCCAGCTATTGTGATCCTTCCGTCCGTCCTCCATGGGCTCTTCCTCCCTGCGTTCCCTTGCCCTCCCCTTCTCTCTTTAACTTACCTCGTCTGTCTACTTACTATACTTTCTGCCATGTCCTTTCTCGTCTTACTTACTCGTCCTTCTCACTTACTACCTCCACCTCTTCGCTCTCTCCACCCCTCTCCCCTCTCCCAACATGCTTGTGCCTTGCTCTATATACACGTCCCCCTTCTTTTCGCGCCACCTGCTTTCACCTTTCTTATCCTTATTCGTCATTACTGATCACTTCCCCCTACCATCCTACTACTTCCCTCGCTGCGGCTCCTACTCTTTTGCCTTTCCGCCCGTCTTAACCTATCCCCTATCCATCTATCCGCTCCGTATGCCTGGTCCTCGTAGCCTTCTTCCCTTTCGCTTTATTGGAAGGCGCAGTCTACCCCTGCTCCCCTCCTCCCTGTTCGCGCCGTGTCCCAAGTTCAGTCTCGGTCCCTGCTCATGGTGTTGTATACGGGCCCTCTCGCGATGTCTGTGTAGAATCTCCTGATATCCGGTACGGCCGTGCGCCGGAGGTCCCTGCTCTCGCGTGGCTATCTCCTCAGGGGCTGTGACGGCATCCCTGCGCCGTCTCTCTGCGGTGTCTGTGACACTTCCGCCCCTCGCAAGATGGCCGCCGTTTCTACTCCCGTCTCTTCCGGTGACGGCGTTCCTCCTCCGCCATCTTGGATTGGGCTGACCTGCGAGGCGGACGCTTCCGAAGCCGCTCCTCCAACTCGATCCAGTTTCCCGCCTGGAGAGGGATTCCCGCTTTCTCCTCAACCTCCTTCTGCGTTTCACGCTGGGGGACCGTCCATCGCTGGATTAGACGCCATGATTGGACCACGAGGTGCGTGATAAGTCTTATTGATTTTTCTTTTTCCAGGGTGCCTTGGAACTTTGCTTTAATCCCGCTGACGGTTCTTAGGGGTTTCGTTAACGTGGGGGGGTCTCCGGTATACGGGGTTTTTGAGTGACAGCGTCGGGGCTGATGCAGCTTAAACGGGGTAACTTGAGATGAAGAAAAAAAAACGTTTTCGTCTTAACTTTGCAACTTCAGGGTTATGAACCTGATAGGGTGGCAGTGTCTGCCTCACTCGGTCTCTCCGCTGGGTGGGCTTCCCACCGTGGTCCACGCTGGGCCCATCGCTGGGGGATCTGGTTCGGCCGTTGTGGTGCCGGGAGCAGGTCCCAGCCCCAGCTTCTGGAGGAATTTATTTCCCTCCTCAGGGGCTTTTAGATGGATTCGGCGGCCATTGCGGATCACCATGAGACCGAAGGGAAAAGTCCAGTGGTATCTGACCGCCTTCTCCCGCAGTACCCTGGTGATGGGCCACAGGTCTCTTCGGCGAGCCAGTGTGATAGGTGAGATGTCTTGAAAGACGGCGATTTTAGCCCCCTCAAACTCCATGACAGGCGTGCTTCTTGATTTCTGCAGGATCTCTTCCCGGGTGCGGTAGTAATGGAAACGCACTATGATGTCCCTTGGCAGCTCATTGGGTTGGGGTTTTGAACGCAGCGCCCGGTGACACCGGTCCATCAATAATTTGTCTTTAGGGGCCTCCGGGCAAACGTGCGCCAGCCACCTCTCTACGAACTCCTCGCAGTCCACTCTGTCTTCTGGGATCCCGCGTAGGCGCACATTGTTCCGGCGATCCCTGTTCTCCGCGTCCTCTTGCCGGTCGCGGAGTTCATTTATCTGGGACTGCAGATCTGCTGTAACTTTGGTGGTTTTTTGAATGGCCTTAGAGTTTTTATCAACCCGCACCTCTAGTTCCTGTGTCCGGGTTCCCAGGCCCCCCACTTCTTTAGCTAAGGCTCATATTTCGGCTTGTAATACGTCTTTTAGGTCCTGATAGAGCCTTTCAATGTCACATCGCCTGACCGGTAGGAGCCCCTGGTCGTTCGGGTCTCCCTCACCTTCCGACTCGGAGCCCGTTCTCGATGCGGGGGCCATTGCTGTCACTGCCCTGCGGGTTCTCCCTGCGTTAAAATATTCTGGCAGCCCCCGCTTTCCGGGTGTTTTCGTCGATTTCTTCGACATCCTGGGGTCTTCTTGCAGCTTGTGTGATATTTTCTGTGGGATTTGGTGTAATATTACGTTCTGTCTATTTATTTCTGTTGGAGAGGGGCACAGAGCTATAGTATTATGCCTCCATGCTCTCCAACCTCGCGCATGCGCTCATTCGTCCTTAGTTGGTTTTAACATGACCTTTCGCCTTTTCTCCGTGATCATAGATATGGGACAAATCCGGTGATACACACCAATACCCTCCTATAACACCGGGATCAATACGAAAAAAACACGGATCGATACATAACTTTTTCCTTATTGCACGCTTCCACACATGAGCATCTGGTGAAAATTTGTAAAAGTCATAGTTTTCGATAAAATACTGATAAATTTGACCAACTGTTACCATCTTATCATCTGTTGTATTAATCGCGGCCCATATTAAATAAGCGTACGTTCTGTCGGGTTTTTGGAACACCGACTGCGGTGGTGCACTCATCTCGGAACTCTCAGGACAATAAAACAACACCAGACACTGCATGTATTTTTTAATATGAAAAGCCGAAATTGATACATTATTGTAACTTCTTCAGTACCAAGGTCAATTTACAATGAACCATTGTGGTATTTTTTTAAACAACTGCAAATCGCCACATTACTGAAGCGCATTACAATTCATGAATATCTGCCATCTGGCGGATACGCGAAGAATTGCAACCAATTAAATCCGAACCATTATCAATAAACACATCAACTGCGGGTGTGAATGCAACATGAATGCGGCATGAACGTGGTGAAGTGCGTGGCATTCGGAAAAAATCCCCGAAAAAATTCGGAGATGTTGGAGAATTAAGGGGGCCGCGGCTGTAATGGGTTGATAAGAACTGTATCAGCTCCTGCCTTTTATACCATGACCTGCTGTGTCCTGTTCCCTCCTCCACCTCCTCTGTCCAATAGGGAGCTCCCATTTGTGAATGAATATGTACAGTATCTCTCCTCTCTCTGTGTGTATATTGTGAATGCGAGAAAAAATGCAATCATTACGGGTTCATTATTTTTCAGAGTTAACCAAGTAAGAGTTTATTTCATTACGAGTATACACTGTGGAGAGCTCAATGCCAGAACTCTTCTACCCTACAGTGAAAAACACATCATCTTTATACACTGCTGAGGTATAATACATGCCCCCAGATGGCTGGCTTATGACTATAGAAAATTATAATAATACGCCCCTCCAGGAGGGGTTGACCTTTTAATGATATGGATACCTAATCAATACCAGAAAATACAGGTTTTTAATACATTACGTTTGCACTTTGGCTCACCTCTGGTGTGATGTTTCCTGTGACCACACAATTATCACCTTCCTAAGTTTAGGGCTGTTATTAAAAAATAAGGAGAAGCAGGAGAACCAAGTTTTAATCTTTTCTGTTCCTAACTTCCAATTATTTAGCAAACTCATTCACTCACAAATGGGAGTTTTACATAGGAATAGTTCTTATCTCAAACTGGTTCTGCATTCCGTTCAGTGAGAAGCTGCAGTCAGGGGGCAGAGCTAAGTGTGGCCAATTCCAATGTTCTGATTGGTCAGGGATCTTCACCAAAGCTCCTTATTGGACAGAGGAGGTGGAGGAGGGAACAGGACACAGCAGGTCATGGTAAAAAAGGCAGGAGCTGATACAGTTCTTATCAACCCATCACAGCGCTGACCCTGTGAAACCAACTCAACTGTGGTAAGTAACACAGATGAAAAAGCTTTCTAAAATGTGCTACAATATATTCAAAACGAGAACTTGGCTCAAGCCTCGGTATCCAATATCACCACTGACAGATTAAATCTGTCAGTCAGAACAGAACGGAACAGAGTTCGTATCAGTCTGTTTGTGATCATCTTTCTACAACATGTCCCTTTGTCTTCCAGCTCCAGAACCAGCTCCAGATGGTGAGTATTTAGCTAAATATATATATCACTTTATACCAGTGGTTCCCAAACTTTTTCGGTTCAAGGCTCCCCAAAGCAATCAGAATTTTTTCAAGGCTCCCCAAGGCGATCAGGATTTATCCACGGCGCCCAAAGTAAAAACAATGGTGTATATACATACCCAACAGTTGCAGTGCGCAGTTGGTGTCTCTCTCAGACACTCACTCTCTCTCTCTCTCTCAGACCTCACTCTCTCTCTCCCTCTCTCAGACCTCTCTCTCAGACCTCTCTCTCTCAGACCTCACTCTCTCTCTCAGACCTCACTCTCTCAGATCTCTCTCTCTCTGACCTCTCTTTCTCTCTCAGACCTCACTCTCTCTATCTCAGACCTCACTCTCTCAGACCTCACTCTCTCTCTCTCTCTCTCTCTCTCTCAGACCTCACTCTCTCTCTCAGACCTCACTCTCTCTCTCTCTCTCTCAGACCTCACTCTCTCTCTCAGACCTCACTCTCTCTATCTCAGACCTCACTCTCTCAGACCTCACTCTCTCTCTCTCTCTCTCTCTCTCTCTCTCTCTCTCTCTCTCTCTCAGACCTCACTCTCTCTCTCTCTCTCTCTCAGACCTCACTCTCTCTCTCTCAGACCTCACTCTCTCTCAGACCTCACTCTCTCTCTCAGACCTCACTCTCTCTCAGACCTCACTCTCTCAGATCTCTCTCTCTGACCTCTCTCTCTCTGACCTCTCTCTCAGACCTCTCTCTCTGACCCCTCTCTCTCTCTCTCTCTGACCCCTCTCTCTCTCTCTCTGACCTCTCTCTGACCTCACTCTCTCTCTGACCTCACTCTCTCTCTGACCTCACTCTCTCAGACCTCACTCTCTCTCTCAGATCTCTCTCTCTCTCTCTGACCTCTCTCTCAGACCTCTCTCTCTATCTGACCTCTCTCTCTCTCTGACCTCTCAGACCTCTCTCTCTGACCTCTCTCTCTCTCTTTCACCTCTCTCTCTGACTTCTCTCTCTCTGACCTCTGACCTCACTCTCTCTCTGACCTCACTCTCTCTCTGACCTCACTCTCAGACCTCACTCTCTCAGATCTCTCTCTCTCAGACCTCACTCTCTCTCAGACCTCACTCTCTCTCAGACCTCACTCTCTCTCAGACCTCACTCTCTCTCAGACCTCACTCTCTCTCAAACCTCACTCTCTCTCTCTCTCAATCCTCACACTCTCTCTCTCAGAACTCTCTCAGACCTCTCTCTCTCTCAGACCTCTCTCTCAGACCTCTCTTTCTCAGACCTCTCTTTCTCAGACCTCTCTCTCTCTCAGACCTCTCTTTCTCTATGACCTCTCTCTCAGACCTCTCTCTCAGACCTCTCTCTCTCAGATCTCTCTCTCTCAGACCTCTCTCTCTCTCTGACCTCACTCTCTCTGACCTCTCTCTGACCTCTCTCTCTCTGACCGCACTCTCTCAGACCTCACTCTCTCTCAGACCTCACTCTCTCTCTCAGACCTCACTCTCTCAGACCTCACTCTCTCTCAGACCTCACTCTCTCTCTCAGACCTCACTCTCTCTCTCTCAGACCTCACTCTCTCTCTCTCAGACCTCACTCTCTCTCTCAGATCTCTCTCTCGGACCTCTCTCTCTCTCTCTCTGACCTCTCTCTCTCTGACCTCACTCTCTCTCTGACCTCACTCTCTCTCTGACCTCACTCTCTCTCTCAGACCTCACTCTCTCAGACCTCACTCTCTCTCAGACCTCACTCTCTCTCTCAGACCTCACTCTCTCTCTCTCAGACCTCACTCTCTCTCTCTCAGACCTCACTCTCTCTCTCAGATCTCTCTCTCGGACCTCTCTCTCTCTCTCTCTCTCTCTCTCTCTCTCTCTCTCTCTCTCAGACCTCACTCTCTCTCTCTCTCTCTCTCAGACCTCACTCTCTCTCTCTCAGACCTCACTCTCTCTCAGACCTCACTCTCTCTCTCAGACCTCACTCTCTCTCAGACCTCACTCTCTCAGATCTCTCTCTCTGACCTCTCTCTCTCTGACCTCTCTCTCAGACCTCTCTCTCTGACCCCTCTCTCTCTCTCTCTCTGACCCCTCTCTCTCTCTCTCTGACCTCTCTCTGACCTCACTCTCTCTCTGACCTCACTCTCTCTCTGACCTCACTCTCTCAGACCTCACTCTCTCTCTCAGATCTCTCTCTCTCTCTCTGACCTCTCTCTCAGACCTCTCTCTCTATCTGACCTCTCTCTCTCTCTGACCTCTCAGACCTCTCTCTCTGACCTCTCTCTCTCTCTTTCACCTCTCTCTCTGACTTCTCTCTCTCTGACCTCTGACCTCACTCTCTCTCTGACCTCACTCTCTCTCTGACCTCACTCTCAGACCTCACTCTCTCAGATCTCTCTCTCTCAGACCTCACTCTCTCTCAGACCTCACTCTCTCTCAGACCTCACTCTCTCTCAGACCTCACTCTCTCTCAGACCTCACTCTCTCTCAAACCTCACTCTCTCTCTCTCTCAATCCTCACACTCTCTCTCTCAGAACTCTCTCAGACCTCTCTCTCTCTCAGACCTCTCTCTCAGACCTCTCTTTCTCAGACCTCTCTTTCTCAGACCTCTCTCTCTCTCAGACCTCTCTTTCTCTATGACCTCTCTCTCAGACCTCTCTCTCAGACCTCTCTCTCTCAGATCTCTCTCTCTCAGACCTCTCTCTCTCTCTGACCTCACTCTCTCTGACCTCTCTCTGACCTCTCTCTCTCTGACCGCACTCTCTCAGACCTCACTCTCTCTCAGACCTCACTCTCTCTCTCAGACCTCACTCTCTCAGACCTCACTCTCTCTCAGACCTCACTCTCTCTCTCAGACCTCACTCTCTCTCTCTCAGACCTCACTCTCTCTCTCTCAGACCTCACTCTCTCTCTCAGATCTCTCTCTCGGACCTCTCTCTCTCTCTCTCTGACCTCTCTCTCTCTGACCTCACTCTCTCTCTGACCTCACTCTCTCTCTGACCTCACTCTCTCTCTCAGACCTCACTCTCTCTCTCAGATCTCTCTCTCTCTGACCTCTCTCTCTCTCTGACCTCTCTCAGACCTCACTCTCTCTCAGACCTCACTCTCTCTCAGACCTCACTCTCTCTCTCTCTCTCTCTCTCTCTCTCAGACCTCTCTCTCGGACCTCTCTCTCTCTCAGACCTCTCTCTCTCAGACCTCTCTTTCTCAGACCTCTCTCTCTCAGACCTCTCTCTCTCTCTCGCAGACCTCTCTCTCAGACCTCTCTCTCTCAGATCTCTCTCTCTCTGACCTCACTCTCTCAGATCTCTCTCTCTCTGACCTCACTCTCTCAGACCTCTCTCTCTCAGACCTCTCTCTCTCTGACCTCACTCTCTCTGACCTCTCTCTCTCTCTGACCTGTCTCTCTCTCTCTCTCTCTCTCTCTCTGACCTCTCTCTCTCTCTCTCTGACCTCTCTCTCTCTCTCTCTCTGACCTCTCTCTCTCTGACCTCTCTCTCTCTCTGACCTCTCTCTGACCTCTCTCTCAGACCTCTCTCTCTGACCTCTCTCTCTCTCTGACCTCTCTCTCAGACCTATCTCTCTCTCTCTCTGACCTCTCTCTCTCTCTCTGACCTCTCTCTCTCTCTGACCTCTCTCTCTCTGACCTCACTCTCTCTCTGACCTCACTCTCTCAGACCTCACGCTCTCTCAGATCTCTCTCTGACCTCTCTCTCTCTCTCTCTGACCTCTCTCTCTCTGACCTCACTCTCTCTCTGACCTCACTCTCTCTCTCAGATCTCTCTCTCTCTCAGACCTCACTCTCTCTCTCTGACCTCTGTCAGACCTCTCTCTGACCTCTCTCTGACCTCTCTCTGACCTCTCTCTCAGACCTCTCTCTCTGACCTCTCTCTCTCTCTCTGACCTCTCTCTCTCTCTCAGACCTCTCTCTCTCTCTGACCTCTCTCTCTCTCTCTCTCTCTGACCTCTCTCTCTCTGACCTCACTCTCTCTCTGACCTCACTCTCTCAGACCTCACGCTCTCTCCGATCTCTCTCTGACCTCACTCTCTCTCTGACCATCACTCTCTCTCTCAGATCTCTCTCTCTCTCTGACCTCACTCTCTCTCAGACCTCACTCTCTCTCTCTCTCTGACCTCTCTCTCTCTGACCTCACTCTCTCTCTGACCATCACTCTCTCTCTCAGACCTCTCTCTCTATCTGACCTCTCTCTCTATCTGACCTCTCTCTCTCTGACCTCTCAGACCTCTCTCTCTGACCTCTCTCTCTCTTTCACCTCTCTCTGACTTCTCTCTCTCTGACCTCACTCTCTCAGACATCACTCTCTCAGATCTCTCTCTGACCTCTCTGACCTCACTCTCTCTCTGACCTCACTCTCTCTCTGACCTCACTCTCTCTCTGACCTCACTCTCTCTCAGACCTCACTCTCTCTCAGACCTCACTCTCTCAGACCTCACTCTCTCTCTCTCAAACCTCACTCTCTCTCTCTCTCAAACCTCACTCTCTATCTCTCTCTCTCTCTCTCTCTCAGAACTCTCTCTCAGACCTCTCTCTCAGACCTCTCTTTCTCAGACCGCTCTTTCTCAGACCTCTCTCTCTCTCAGACCTCTCTTTCTCTATGACCTCTCTCTCAGACCTCTCTCTCTCAGATCTCTCTCTCTCTCAGACCTCTCTCTCTCTCAAACCTCACTCTCTCTCTCAAACCACACTCTCTCTCTCTCTCTCTCTCAGAACTCTCTCTCAGACCTCTCTCTCTCAGACCTCTCTCTCAGACCTCTCTTTCTCAGACCTCTCTCTCTCTCAGACCTCTCTTTCTCTATGACCTCTCTCTCAGACCTCTCTCAGACCTCTCTCTCTCAGATCTCTCTCTCTCTCAGACCTCTCTCTCTCAGACCTCACTCTCTCTGACCTCTCTCTCTCTGACCTCTCTCTGACCTCTCTCTCTCTGACCTCTCTCTCTCTGACCTCACTCTCTCAGACCTCACTCTCTCTCTCAGACCTCACTCTCTCAGACCTCACTCTCTCAGACCTCACTCTCTCTCTCAGACCTCACTCTCTCTCTCAGACCTCACTCTCTCTCTCAGACCTCACTCTCTCTCTCAGACCTCACTCTCTCTCTCAGACCTCACTCTCTCTCTCTCAGATCTCTCTCTCTGACCTCACTCTCTGTCTCAGATCTCTCTCTCTCTCTGACCTCTCTCTCTGACCTCTCTCTCTCTGACCTCTCTCTCTCTCTGACCTCTCTCAGACCTCTCTCTCTCTCAGATCTCTCTCTCTCTCTGACCTCACTCTCTCAGACCTCTCTCTCTCTCTGACCTCTCTCTCTCTGACCTCACTCTCTGATCTCTCTCTCTCTCTCTCTCTCTCTCTGACCTCTCTCTCTGACCTCTCTCTCTGACCTCTATCTCTCTCTCTCTCTCTCTCAGACCTCACTCTCTCTCTCTCTCTCTCTCTCTCTCTCTCTCTCTCAGACCTCACTCTCTCTCAGACCTCACTCTCTCTCTCAGACCTCACTCTCTCTCAGACCTCACTCTCTCTCTCAGACCTCACTCTCTCTCAGACCTCACTCTCTCAAATCTCTCTCTCTGACCTCTCTCTCTGACCTCTCTCTCTGACCCCTCTCTCTCTCTCTGACCCCCCTCTCTCTCTCTGACCCCTCTCTCTCACCTCTCTCTGACCTCACTCTCTCTCTGACCTCACTCTCTCTCTGACCTCACTCTCTCAGACCTCTCTCTCTCTCTCTCTGACCTCTCTCTCAGACCTCTCTCTCTATCTGACCTCTCTCTCTCTGACCTCTCAGACCTCTCTCTCTGACCTCTCTCTCTCTCTCTTTCACCTCTCTCTCTGACTTCTCTCTCTCTGACCTCTGACCTCACTCTCTCTCTGACCTCACTCTCTCTCTGACCTCACTCTCTCAGACCTCACTCTCTCAGATCTCTCTCTCTCTGACCTCTCTCTCAGACCTCACTCTCTCTCAGACCTCACTCTCTCTCAGACCTCACTCTCTCTCAGACCTCACTCTCTCTCAGACCTCACTCTCTCTCAAACCTCACTCTCTCTCTCTCTCTCTCTCTCAAACCTCACTCTCTCTCTCTCAGAACTCTCTCTCAGACCTCTCTCTCTCTCAGACCTCTCTCTCAGACCTCTCTTTCTCAGACCTCTCTTTCTCAGACCTCTCTCTCTCTCAGACCTCTCTTTCTCTATGACCTCTCTCTCAGACCTCTCTCTCAGCCCTCTCTCTCTCAGATCTCTCTCTCTCAGACCTCTCTCTCTCAGACCTCTCTCTCTCTGACCTCACTCTCTCTGACCTCTCTCTGACCTCTCTCTCTGACCTCACTCTCTCAGACCTCACTCTCTCTCAGACCTCACTCTCTCTCTCAGACCTCACTCTCTCAGACCTCACTCTCTCTCAGACCTCACTCTCTCAGACCTCACTCTCTCTCTCAGACCTCACTCTCTCTCTCAGATCTCTCTCTCAGATCTCTCTCTCTGACCTCACTCTCTGTCTCAGATCTCTCTCTCGGACCTCTCTCTCTCTCTGACCTCTCTCTCTCTGACCTCTCTCTCTCTGACCTCACTCTCTCTCTGACCTCTCTCTCTCTCTCTTTCACCTCTCTCTCTGACTTCTCTCTCTCTGACCTCTGACCTCACTCTCTCTCTGACCTCACTCTCTCTCTGACCTCACTCTCTCTGACCTCACTCTCTCAGACCTCTCTCTCTCTGACCTCTCTCTCTCTGACCTCACTCTCTGATATCTCTCTCTCTCTCTCTCTCTGACCTCTCTCTCTCTCTGACCTCTATCTCTCTCTCTCTCTCAGACCTCTCTCTCTCTGACCTCACTCTCTCTCTCTCAGACCTCTCTCTCTTTCTCAGACCTCTCTCTCTCTGACCTCACTCTCTCTGACCTCACTCTCTCTCAGACCTCTCTCTCTCTCAGACCTCTCTCTCTCTCAGACCTCTCTCTCTCAGACCTCTCACTCTCAGACCTCTCTCTCTCTGACCTCTCTCTCAGACCTCTCTTTCTCAGATCTCTCTCTCTGACCTCACTCTCTCTCAGACCTCTCTCTCTCAGACCTCTCTCTGACCTCACTCTCTCTGACCTCTCTCCCTCTGACCTCTCTCTCTCTCAGACCTCTCTCTCAGACCTCTCTTTCTCAGACCTCTCTTTCTCAGACCTCTCTCTCTCTCAGACCTCTCTTTCTCTATGACCTCTCTCTCAGACCTCTCTCTCAGCCCTCTCTCTCTCAGATCTCTCTCTCTCAGACCTCTCTCTCTCAGACCTCTCTCTCTCTGACCTCACTCTCTCTGACCTCTCTCTGACCTCTCTCTCTGACCTCACTCTCTCAGACCTCACTCTCTCTCAGACCTCACTCTCTCTCTCAGACCTCACTCTCTCAGACCTCACTCTCTCTCAGACCTCACTCTCTCTCTCAGACCTCACTCTCTCTCTCAGACCTCACTCTCTCTCTCAGATCTCTCTCTCTGTCTCAGATCTCTCTCTCGGACCTCTCTCTCTCTCGGACCTCTCTCTCTCTCTGACCTCTCTCTCTCTGACCTCACTCTCTCTCTGACCTCACTCTCTCTCTGACCTCACTCTCTCTCTCAGACCTCACTCTCTCTCTCAGATCTCTCTCTCTCTCTGACCTCTCTCTCTCTCTGACCTCTCTCAGACCTCACTCTCTCTCAGACCTCACTCTCTCTCAGACCTCACTCTCTCTCTCTCTCTCTCTCAGACCTCTCTCTCTCGGACCTCTCTCTCTCTCAGACCTCTCTCTCAGACCTCTCTCTCTCAGACCTCTCTCTCTCAGACCTCTCTTTCTCAGACCTCTCTCTCTCAGACCTCTCTCTCAGACCTCTCTCTCTCAGATCTCTCTCTCTCTGACCTCACTCTCTCAGATCTCTCTCTCTCTGACCTCACTCTCTCAGACCTCTCTCTCTCAGACCTCTCTCTCTCTGACCTCACTCTCTCTGACCTCTCTCTCTCTCAGACCTCTCTCTCTGACCTCTCTCTCTCTCTCTCTCTCTCTCTGACCTCTCTCTCTCTCTGACCTCTCTCTCTCTGACCTCTCTCTCTCTCTCTCTGACCTCTCTCTGACCTCTCTCTCAGACCTCTCTCTCTGACCTCTCTCTCTCTCTCTCAGACCTCTCTCTCTCTCTCTCTGACCTCTCTCTCTCTCTCTCTGACCTCTCTCTCTCTCTGACCTCTCTCTCTCTGACCTCACTCTCTCTCTGACCTCACTCTCTCAGACCTCACGCTCTCTCAGATCTCTCTCTGACCTCTCTCTCTCTCTCTCTGACCTCTCTCTCTGACCTCACTCTCTCTCTGACCTCACTCTCTCTCTCAGATCTCTCTCTCTCTCTGACCTCACTCTCTCTCTCAGACCTCACTCTCTCTCTCTCTGACCTCTGTCAGACCTCTCTCTCTATCTGACCTCTCAGACCTCTCTCTCTGACCTCTCTCTCTCTCTCTGACTTCTCTCTCTCTGACCTCTCTCTGACCTCACTCTCTCTGACCTCACTCTCTCAGACCTTACTCTCTCAGATCTCTCTCTCTCTCTGACCTCTCTCTGACCTCACTCTCTCTCTGACCTCACTCTCTCTGACCTCACTCTCTCTCTGACCTCACTCTCTCTCTGACCTCACTCTCTCTCAGACCTCACTCTCTCTCTCTCTCTCAGACCTCTCTCTCTCAGATCTCTCTCTCTCTGACCTCACTCTCTCAGATCTCTCTCTCTCTGACCTCACTCTCTCAGACCTCTCTCTCTCAGACCTCTCTCTCTCTGACCTCACTCTCTTTGACCGCTCTCTCTCTCTGACCTGTCTCTCTCTCAGACCTCTCTCTCTGACCTCTCTCTCTGACCTCTCTCTCTCTCTCTCTGACCTCTCTCTGACCTCTCTCTCTCTCTCTCTGACCTCTCTCTGACCTCTCTCTGACCTCTCTCTCTCTCTCTGACCTCTCTCTCTCAGACCTCTCTCTCTCTCTCTCTCTGACCTCTCTCTCTCTCTCTCTGACCTCTCTCTCTCTCTGACCTCTCTCTCTCTGACCTCTCTCTCTCTGACCTCACTCTCTCTCTGACCTCACTCTCTCAGACCTCACGCTCTCTCAGATCTCTCTCTGACCTCTCTCTCTCTGACCTCACTCTCTCTCTGACCATCACTCTCTCTCTCAGATCTCTCTCTCTCTTTGACCTCAATCTCTCTCTCAGACCTCACTCTCTCTCTCTCTGACCTCTGTCAGACCTCTCTCTCTATCTGACCTCTCTCTCTCTGACCTCTCAGACCTCTCTCTCTGACCTCTCTCTCTCTCTCTTTCACCTCTCTCTCTCTCTGACTTCTCTCTCTCTGACCTCTCTCTGACCTCACTCTCTCTCTGACCTCACTCTCTCAGACATCACTCTCTCAGATCTCTCTCTCTCTGACCTCTCTCTCAGACCTCTCTCTCTGACCTCACTCTCTCTGACCATCACTCTCTCTCTCAGATCTCTCTCTCTCTCTGACCTCACTCTCTCTCTCAGACCTCACTCTCTCTCTCTCTGACCTCTGTCAGACCTCTCTCTCTATCTGACCTCTCTCTCTCTGACCTCTCAGACCTCTCTCTCTGACCTCTCTCTCTCTTTCACCTCTCTCTCTCTCTGACTTCTCTCTCTCTGACCTCTCTCTGACCTCACTCTCTCTCTGACCTCACTCTCTCAGACATCACTCTCTCAGATCTCTCTCTCTCTCTGACCTCTCTCTCAGACCTCTCTCTCTGACCTCACTCTCTCTCTGACCTCACTCTCTCTCAGACCTCACTCTCTCTCAGACCTCACTCTCAGACCTCACTCTCTCTCTCAAACCTCACTCTCTCTCTCAAACCTCACTCTCTCTCTCTCTCTCTCTCTCTCTCTCTCTCTCTCTCTCTCTCTCTCTCAGAACTCTCTCTCAGACCTCTCTCTCTCAGACCTCTCTCTCAGACCTCTCTTTCTCAGACCTCTCTCTCTCTCAGACCTCTCTTTCTCTATGACCTCTCTCTCAGATCTCTCTCTCTCTCAGACCTCTCTCTCTCTCTCTCAAACCTCACTCTCTCTCTCAAACCTCACTCTCTCTCTCTCTCTCTCAGAACTCTCTCTCAGACCTCTCTCTCAGACCTCTCTTTCTCAGACCTCTCTCTCTCTCAGACCTCTCTTTCTCTATGACCTCTCTCTCAGACCTCTCTCTCAGACCTCTCTCTCTCAGATCTCTCTCTCTCTCAGACCTCACTCTCTCTGACCTCTCTCTCTCTGACCTCTCTCTGACCTCTCTCTCTCTGACCTCACTCTCTCAGACCTCACTCTCTCTCTCAGACCTCACTCTCTCTCTCAGACCTCACTCTCTCAGACCTCACTCTCTCTCTCAGACCTCACTCTCTCTCTCAGACCTCACTCTCTCTCTCAGACCTCACTCTCTCAGATCTCTCTCTCTGACCTCACTCTCTGTCTCAGATCTCTCTCTCTCTCTGACCTCTCTCTCTCTCTGACCTCTCTCTCTCTCTGACCTCTCTCTCTCTCTGACCTCTCTCTCTCTGACCTCTCTCTCTCTCTGACCTCTCTCTCTCTCAGACCTCTCTCTCTCTCAGATCTCTCTCTCTCTCTCTGACCTCACTCTCTCAGACCTCTCTCTCTCT
This sequence comes from Ascaphus truei, assembly GCF_040206685.1. Taxonomy (NCBI): domain Eukaryota; kingdom Metazoa; phylum Chordata; class Amphibia; order Anura; family Ascaphidae; genus Ascaphus; species Ascaphus truei. The sequence continues at coordinate 11,083,383 of NC_134502.1, forward strand.
GACCTCTCTCTCTCTGACCTCACTCTCTGATCTCTCTCTCTCTCTCTCTCTCTGACCTCTCTCTCTCTCTGACCTCTATCTCTCTCTCTCTCTCAGACCTCTCTCTCTCTGACCTCACTCTCTCTCTCTCAGACCTCTCTCTCTTTCTCAGACCTCTCTCTCTCTGACCTCACTCTCTCTGACCTCACTCTCTCTCAGACCTCTCTCTCTCTCAGACCTCTCTCTCTCTCAGACCTCTCTCTCTCAGACCTCTCACTCTCAGACCTCTCTCTCTCTCTCTGACCTCTCTCTCAGACCTCTCTTTCTCAGATCTCTCTCTCTCTGACCTCACTCTCTCTCTCAGACCTCTCTCTCTCAGACCTCTCTCTGACCTCACTCTCTCTGACCTCTCTCCCTCTGACCTCTCTCTCTCTCTGACCTCTCTCTCTCTGACCTCACTCTCTCTCAGACCTCACTCTCTCTCTCAGACCTCACGCTCTCTCTCAGACCTCACGCTCTCTCTCAGATCTCTCTCTCTCTGACCTCTCTCTCTCAGACCTCTCTCTCTAACCTCTCTCTCTCTCTGACCTCTCTCTCTCTCTGACATCTCTCTCTCTGACCTCACTCTCTCTCTGACCTCACTCTCTCTCTGACCTCACTCTCTCTCTCAGATCTCACTCTCTCAGACCTCACTCTCTCTCAGATCTCACTCTCTCAGACCTCACTCTCAGATCTCTCTCTCTCTCTGACCTCTCTCTCTCTGACCTCTCTCTCTCAGACCTCTCTCTCTCTGATCTCTCTCTCTCTGACCTCTCTCTCTCTGACCTCTCTCTCTCTGACCTCTCTCTCTCTGACCTCTCTCTCTCTCAGACCCCACTCTCTCTCAGACGTCACTCTCTCTCAGACCTCACTCTCTCTCAGACCTCACTCTCTCTCTCAGACCTCACTCTCTCTCTCTCTCTCTCTCTCTCTCTCTCTCTCTCAGACCTCTCTCTCTCTCAGACCTCTCTCTCTCAGACCTCTCTCTCTCTCTCTGACCTCTCTCTTTCTCAGACCTCTCTCTCTCAGACCTCTCTCTCAGATCTCTCTCTCTCTCTGACCTTACTCTCTCTCTCTCTGACCTCACTCTCTCTGACCTCACTCTCTCTGACCTCACTCTCTCTGACCTCACTCTCTCTGACCTCTATCTCTCTCTGACCTCTCTCTCTCTGACCTCTCTCTCAGACCTCTCTCTCTCAGACCTCTCTCTCTCTCTGACCTCTCTCTTTCTCAGACCTCTCTCTCTCAGACCTCTCTCTCAGATCTCTCTCTCTCTGACCTCACTCTCTCTCTCTCAGACCTCTCTCTCAGACCTCTCTCTCTCTGACCTCACTCTCTCTGACCTCACTCTCTCTGACCTCTATCTCTCTCTGACCTCTCTCTCTCTCTGACCTCTCTCTCTCTCAGACCTCTCTCTCTGATCTCTCTTTCTGACCTCACTATCTCAGACCTCTCTTTCTCAGACCTCTCTCTCTATCTCTCTCCTCTCTCTCTCAGACCTCTCTCTCTCTCTCTCTCTCTCTCTCTCTCTCTCTCTCTCTCTCTCTCAGACCTCTCTCTCAGACCTCTCTCTGACATCTCTCTCTCTCTGACTTCTCTCTCTCTGACCTCTCTCACTCTAACCTCTCTCTCTCTCTCTGACCTCTCTCTCTTTCTCTGACCTCTCTCTCTCTGACCTCTCTCTCTCTGACCTCTTTCTCTCGCTGTCCTCTCTCTCTCTCTCAGACCTCTCTCTCTCTCTGACCTCTTTCTCTCGCTGTCCTCTCTCTCTCTCTCAGACCTCTCTCTCTCTCTCTGACCTCTCTCTCTCTCTGACCTCTCTCTCTCTCTGACCTCTCTCTCTCTCTCAGACCTCTCTCTCTCAGATCTCTCTCTCTCTCTGACCTCACTCTCTCTCTCAGACCTCTCTCTCTCTCTCTCTCTCCGACCTCTCTCTCTCTCTCAGACCTCTCTCTCTTTCTCAGACCTCTCTCTCTTTCTCAGACCTCTCTCTTTCTCAGACCTCTCTCTTTCTCAGACCTCTCTCTCTGACCTCACTCTCTCTGACCTCACTCTCTCTCAGACCTCACTCTCTCTCAGACCTCACTCTCTCAGACCTCACTCTCTCAGACCTCACTCTGTCAGACACAGACAGACGGACACTTTCTCTCACAGACAGACACTCTCTCACAGACAGACAGACACTCTCTCACTCACAGACAGACACTCTCACTCACAGACACACTCTCACTCTGACATCTCTCAGACAGACACTCTCACTCTCTCAGACACACTCTCTCTCTCACTCTCTCAGACACACTCTCTCAGGGAGGGAGGAAAGGCAGGAGATCCGTGCAGGTCATTAAAGACATCAGAGGCTTTGTCTGAGCCCAGTGCTGCCTCCAATGTTTCCGAAACGTTGGTGTTTTGTGCCTGCTTTACTAATACAATTCTTTTTGCTAATTAGTGTGCTGTCTCTTCCTTGCTGTGCCTACTTTGGATTCCCTGGATTCTCTGGTCTGCCTGGTAAGGAGCCTTTGATTATATATATATATATATATATATATTTATATTTATATATATATATATATATATATATATATATATATATATATATATATATATATACGGAAGAAGAGATCAGTGTATCTCGAAAGCTCACACAAATAAAAGCATTTTGTTAGCCACAGAACGGTATCATCTATTTATTTTTTGATTATTGAAGCTCGGCTAACACGAACTCATACTTCTACATGTATATATATATATATATATAAATATATAAAAGTGAAAAAATGTTTGTCTGTCACTTTGTGCCCCCTGTGATTGGCTGGCGGATGGCCACAGCTCATTGTCCTGCGGGTGGGCTGACGTCACGGTCACGCCTACGCAGGACGTGACAGTCACACCACCCTTAGCACACTGCCGCCACCCCCAGTGAGCCGGGAGCCGGGAACCAGCCCCCCTGGCCGCCGCCACCCCCAGTGAGCCTGAAGCCAGTCCCCCCGCAGCGCACCGCCGCCACCCCCCATTGCCTGCGAACACCCTCCCGTCTCCCGCACTCCCCCACCCCCCCACGGAGCCGGCGCTGACAACCAACCGCCGCCGCCACTGAAGCGCACCGCCGCCACCCCCGCGGGGAACCAGCCTGCATGTCCTCGCAGCGCACCGCCATCAACCGCCTCCGCAGCGCACCACCCTCAATGCCTGTCAATGGGCGGGGGAGCCCAGCTGTGAACGGGGGGAAATGAAGATCTGAACGGGGGGGTCGGCGCTCTGAACGGGGGGGCTGCATTACTATGAAGGGGAGAAAACGCCGGACATGAGAGAGAGGGTGAGGACAGAAGGGAAGTGGGAAACAGAGAGGGGAAAGGGAAGAGAGACAGAGAGGGGGGAGCGGAGAAAGAGGGTGGGAACGGAGAGAGCCGGAGAGCAGTGAGAGGGGGAGCGCCCCCCCACTAAGCTGGCGGAACGGGAGGGAGGCCACGTTGTGCATGGGGGAGGCGCATTAATGTGAAGGGGGGGAAACGCCGGAGAAAAGAGATTGGGGGAGAGAGTGGAAGTGGGACACAGAGAGGGTAATTGGGACAGAGACACAGGGGGGGGAGTGGAGAAAGAAGGATGGAACGGAGACGGGAGGGAGCGGAGAGAGACCAGGGGAGCGAACAGAGGAGGGGAGCGGAGAGACATGGGGAGCAGGAAAATTAAATCCCGGGCAACGCCAGGTAGATCAGCTAGTATAACATATTTCATAACAAAAGGAAACTTGATCACAAATTAGTATATCTATCAATAATTTAAAAAATGTCCTTTTGTAACTTTACCTTTCCCATAATAAAGTGGAAATGTATGTGGTACACGCTTCCTGATTTTATAAATAGATATATATATATATCAGGGTGGCCATATCCTCACAAATTAAGTTTATTGCAATTTTGAATGCATTTGAAACATTTACTGAATACCCAATTTGTTATACATCTTACCATGTGTATCCTGTCTTTACATTCTTAAACTAAATTTGACGTTTGAAAATAATTTTTTGTATCCGATGTTAATGAATTTCTTTATAAATGTTTTTCCCAGCTGATGGATTCAGGAGCAGCAATTCCCCTGAAGGATATCACATTTTGCTCTGTTCACCAGATTGTGTAATGGAAGATACCAGTGTTACCCAAATGTATCACAGAGCAAATCACATTAGTCAGGATATACCAAGCCAGAGTCTGAGAGAAACTGTGAGCATTATGGCTAAGGAATCAACCTCACAGGAAGAAGGAAATCTCCCAGGCTCCCACATTTATACTATCAGAGAACATACAGGGACGGAATATGCATCTCCTATTACAACGTGTAACAAAGGAAACATGAATGCAGGGAACGTTCACAAGAACTTGTCAGTAAAAGAAAAAACATTTGTATGTTCTGAATGTGGGAAATGTTTCACAAAAAACTTTGCTCTTGTTACACATCAGAGAATTCATACAGGAGAAAAACCATTTGTATGTTCTGAATGTGGGGAATGTTTTACCCAGAGCTCTCATCTTGTTATACATCAGAAAAGTCACACAGGAAAAAGACACTTTGTATGTTCTGAATGTGGGAAATGTTTCACAGGTAACTTTGCTCTTGTTACACATCAGAGAGTTCATACAGGAGAAAAACCCTTTGAATGTTCTGAATGTGGGAAATGTTTTACCCAGAACGCTCATCTTGTTATACATCAGAAAAGTCACACAGGAGAAAGACCATTTGTTTGTTCTGAATGTGGGAAATGTTTCACATGTAAATCTGGTCTCCTTCGACATCAGAGACGTCACACAGGAGAAAGACCATTTGTATGTTCTGAATGTGGGAAATGTTGTACTCATAACTTTAATCTTGTTGCACATCAGAGAATTCACACAGGGGAAAAACCATTTGTATGTTCTGAATGTGGGAAATGTTTTACAAATAACTTTGATCTTGTTACACATCAGAGAATTCACACAGGGGAAAAACCATTTGTATGTTCTGAATGTGGGAAATGGTTCACCTATAACTCTGCTCTCCTTAGACATCAGAGAATACACACAGGAGAAAGACCATTTGTATGTTCTGAATGTGGGAAATGTTTTACTAATAACTTTAATCTTATTACACATCAGAGAATTCACACAGGGGAAAAACCATTTGTATGTTCTGAATGTGGGAAATGTTTTACCCAGAACGCTCATCTTGTTATACATCAGAGACATCACACAGGAGAAAGACCATTTGTGTGTTCTGAATGTGGGAAATGTTTCACATATGACTCTGCTCTTGTTACACATCAAAGAGTTCACATGAGAAAAACAAGATCACCAGAACAATCTATCGGAGACTCTCACAGCCACCAACAGTCTAAGTTCTTTCAAAACTAAAGCTGTCTCTCATTTTAATCTGGTCTGTAACTGTTACATACGCCTATAATATATATTATCTCTAACTGTGCATGCTAGGTCTTGTATATAATGTATACCCTGTTCACTTATGTAACGATGTATTTGTAACCATGTATTATTTGTCATCATAACTCTGTGCCCAGGACATACTTGAAAATGAGAGGTAACTCTCAATGTATTACTTCCTGGTAAAACATTTGATAAATAAATACATTTGTGTGTTCTGAATGCAGGAAATGTTTTGCTAATAAGTCATGTTGCACATCAGAGAGTTCACATAGGAGAAAAATTATGTTTTCTCTAAATGTCGTCAATGTTTTACTCACACAAGTTTACTTTGTAATATTGCATGCTGAAAATTATTTTATTTTTGTAAAAAAAATATCTTTAAACTTATGAAAACATAATTCTGTACATTTCTTATAATTCTGGGGAATGTTTTGCTTTTTTGAAATTTGTATTGTTTTTTTTTTTTTAAGTACTGTTAATTGGAAATTCCTTAAAGGAGAAAGATTAATCAGACTGCTGTCCCTAGGTATAATCCTAGTATAAAAGACAAAACAGCGGGTGCAAGGGGGCACAGAATATAGAACACAGGCATGACAAGAAGAGTCAAAAGATTCCCCATATAATTGCACTCAATGCTAGGATAATTTATTTCAGACAGCAATGGCCCGCCAGTTAATTTTTTCGGTTGGTCAGTCTAATGACCATTAGGGATCAGAAATATTAGAAAAAAAAGAATAAAATTTTATTTACAAAAGAACTTTGTCAACGAGATCGTCCGGGACCTTCTCAACCACTTCCTTATTGCGATCTCGTTGAAAAAGTCTTGGAAGACGGCAGGAGCGTTGCAGAGACCAAAGGACATGACGAGGTACTCGTACTCATAATGACCATCTCGTGTGTTGAAGGCCATTTTCCATTCGTCACCCTGGCGAATTCTCACCAAATTGTAGGCACCACGCAAGTCCAACTTGGTGAAGATGGTTGACCCTTGAAGGCGGTTGAAAAGTTCTGAGATCAAAGCTAAATGGTAACGGTTCTTGAGGGTAATCTTGTTAAGCCCTCTGTAGTCGATGCATGGCGAAAAGATCCACCCTTTTTTTTTTTTAACGAAAAAAACCTGCTCCGGCTGAAGAAGAGGACTTCTGAATTAACCCCCTTTTAAGATTTTCTCGAATGTATTCATTCATGGCTTTAGTCGCCGGAAGTGAGAGTGGGTAAGACCTTCCCCTAGGAAGAACAGAACCAGGCAAAAGGTCGAAAGGATAATCGAAGGGGCGGTGCGGTAGTAGAACCTCAGATCATGCCTTGTCAAAAACATCACGTATCTCGGGTAGAAAACTTGTTTCTTCTCCGGGGGTGACCAACCCACATATCTTATGGCGGGAACCGCACAGCTCTCGGCACAAAGTGTACTCCACTTGATAGGTTGTTTATTGGTCCAGTCGAAGCAGGGATTATGGCATTGAAGCCAAGGAAGGCCCAGGATCACTTCAACGGAAGGGATGTGAATCACGTCCAGATAGATCTCCATGTAGTCCTCCCCCATCAGTAAGTGGAAGGGAATGGTCTGCAGGGAAATGAAGGCAGGTTGTAATGGTCGACGTCGATAGCTTCCAATCCTACCGGAATCCTCTTGTGGATAAGCTGGATGTTGTTCTTCTCTGCGAAAACCTGGTCAATAAAGTTGCTTCCAGATCCTGAATCCACAAATGCCAGCGCGGTGGAAAACAAAAATTCTCACCCGTAAGAGAAACTGAAATCAAAATCCTGGTCGACGGGAGATTTCCGGTGACGTCACCGCACATGGACGCTTGAGGAGATCGCTCCGGAGCCCTCCGCCGAATAAACTGATAAAGTAAGCACGAATCGGAAGAAAATATCCTCCAAAACTGACAGTGAGGTAGGGAAAACATAGTAGATGAACAATAAACTAAAGAAACCAGCTCAGCAGAGCGTCTCAAACTTCTTCACGCCGAGCCAGAGGTCCGCAGGGATCTGCGAGACCACCCAAGATGGCGGCCGGGCGTGCTCAATGGAAGGCCCTGGCGGTGCCCCAGATCGGGAAATGATAGGGGTAGGCGCAGAAATAAAGATTACCTAGAGGACCTGTTTATAAGGATGCGACGGGTTTCAAGAGGACCTATCCAAAGCAATAAACACCTTCAGGTCTGACATGAACTCTCTTGCTGCAAAGACGGACACCCTAAATAAGAAAGTGGACGCAATAGAGCAGGCCGATTCCTCGGCTGAGGATGAGATCAACCGCCTGAACTATGAAATTTGTGCGCTCAAGGAAAACGCAGAAGAGCAGGAAAACAGATCGCCGGCAGAACCTCCGAGTGAGGTATATACCGGTGACGGTAGACACAGAACTACTGCACCCCTACCTAAATGATGATCTATTCACTCACCCGGTACCTGATCTTGAACACGAGTCAATAGAAGTGGACCGTGCACACAGGGCCCTAAATCGACATACCCCAAGAGAGCCAGGGATGTCCTTATAAGATTTCCCTCTTATACAATAAAATAATTTTTTTAAGCAGCTAGCAGAGAGAGGGTAGACCTGAAATTTCGAAATGCCCATATCGAAATATACAGCGATCTATCTAGGGCAACCATAGGTAGACGCAGAGAACTGAAGCTCCTGATACAAAAGTTGAGAGAAAATAAAATGAGGTACCGGTGGGGATTCCACTTCAAACTTGTGGTGCAAATGGGGGGGAAATTTCATACCTTATCGTATCCGGAAGATGGTCCGCAATTCCTAAGACGGCTGGGACTCACTCATATGAATGATGGATCAACTCCTGAGGATGCTGAAGAGGAGCAGAGTCACCAACCGCCTACGAGAGTCCCAAGAACCTCACAAAGATTAGCCACACAGAGGAATCCGGCTCATGAGGAGTGAAGAGGGACACTCCCAACGCATCCAGCTACCTCACGCTACCTCAGGCTATTCCTACCCCAACCCAGTAAGCAGATGCTCTCCCTGGAAAGAAAGAAGAAACTATCCCCCATTGATGGCATGAATGGGTCCCCGGATGACACCTCTGCAACTGTCCTCAGAACAATCTCTCGACCTATAGCCTTTAGCTGATTTGGAGTTCCCTCTGCTCCCCAGTGGCTCCAGGACCGCTCTGCTAACCGCCACGGCTCTGCTCTGCTCCCTCACAGCAACGAGTACCCAGCGAAAGACACAGGGAATTCCGTTGGGAGGTGCTGGACGTGTGTGGGGGGGGTTTGGAGCCATCAGATCCTGTCAATACCGCGAGGATTGCTGGGGACACTAGAGGATCTCACCACAGATAACAGAACTAGTCCCTCAGGAGCATCTCTGAACGGTTCAAGGGGAGAGAAGAAATAATCCACGGAAGGGTATCTGAAGCCCCAGGTTGTATAACTGTTCGTTCTATTGTAATGAAGATCACCCTCTCCATCTCCGATAAGTAGAATCCAAAATGTTAGGGTATTGTATATAGACAAGTTAATATGTGGGAGAGTTTATTTTAGTTAAACCAAGTTTAATGGCTGTAAACTGAGGTACATGTTTATATGTTGTGTATTAAAAGACCTCTGGCGCCATCTTGTGGGGGCTCGAAAAAATTGTGAGATAGCTGTGTTAGTCCTCAGATGTAGGAAACTAGAAAAGAAGGTTGTAAGTCCCATATGGATATCTGCTAAAACTGTTGTAAATTCAGATATGTCTTAATTTCACACCTATGTAAAGGGTGCACACCCCAGACAAACCCTCCCAACACGGAGTACCCTTCTTTCAGCTCCTCTAGCATTCAACTTCCCGCCCCATACTCTTCCCCGGGACCTTCCCACCCCCCCACTCTGCCCCTCTCCCTTTAGTCCCCCCATCCCCTTTCTTGTCCCCCCCCACAGTCCCCTACACCCCTCCCGTCCGCTCCTCCCCTGGAAATAAGACTGAAGTAGGCTCAGGAATGATCAAGGGAAGAAGAAATGTATATATGCTATAGAGACATAAGATACTTAGCTTTAATTATAACTAAGCTGTCGGTTTATATATTTTATGTATTCTCTGTTATATCTCTCTGTTTTTCTTTTCCTATACCGGAATCAAAGCACAGAGGAGTTGAGGGCAAGAACTGCAAGCTTAAGAAATGTAAATAACATAATCGTAAATTTCTTAAAAGATGCTTGATGACTGACTCCCTAAGAAGACGGGGAGATGAAAGGCTCCCATAATAATAATATGAGAATGAGTAAATTATTTAAAGACCTAAGGAGTCCAACTACCTGATGTCTTAGGAGTTTTCATTAAAATGTTATGATTGATTTTATTGATACTTTCGGAGGGCTCTATGCTCTCCTTAATGGGTTCCAGAGTACGGCACTCGGGAAAGTCTCCCGGAGGCACTAAGCCCACTCCCCTCATACTTAGAGAGATGAGGATTTCTATGTTACTGCTGCGACACACTTTATTCGAGCAAATACCCAGTATGTACCTGGCAGATACCTGGAATGCGCCACTCCTCACCTCAGACAAGCCCCGTTGCGTTTGCCTTCCCAGCCACGGTTCATGCCTGGCTGACGGGCGGCTGATCTGTTAAATGATAACGATTAGGATTTAATAGGCTGCAATGCTTCGCGTGTCTACCAGATGGCATAAATTCATGAATTGTAATGCAGTATATATATATATATAGATATACTGTGCAGTATTGCAGCCAGCGGGAATAAAATGCTTCAATCCCTGCCTGGAAAATAACGCAATGCACTCGGGCAGAAAACAGTCACAAACCTCAATACACCCGAGTATACCCGAATTCGTGGGACTAGCCGAGCTCGAATAAAGTGTGTCGCCAGTGTAGGGTGTGTATACAGCCCACTTTTCTTTCTCCTTTCTCTCCCCCCCCTCCACTCTCTCCTTCCCCTCTCTCCCCTCGCACTTCCCACCACCCATCGGCTGAGAAGGTGGTCGATGAGAAGGTATGACCTCCTTTTAGACCAAAAAACGTACACAGGGGTCTATAAAATAAAAGTAAAAAGAGATGCCCCCAACTTGGGAAAGTGGAGGAATTCCATGATTTTTCTTATCTAAACAAAATATGGCCAATAAAATGTCATTAAAATTGATATCACTGAACGTTAAGAGCCTTAACTCAGTGATAAAAAGAAAACTAGCCCTACAGGAACTCAAAAAATCGAATGGGGATATCTTGTTTATACAAAAAAACCACTTTAACACCACATCCCCCCCAAACACTTTCAAGATAGTCTACCCCCAAGCATACTATGCATCTTACTCAGCCAAAAAATGAGGAGTGGCTATATTATTTAAGCACAGTATACCATTCATCCTAAACAAAGAGGTTGCAGACCCAGAGGGCCGGTTTTTAATTTTGTATGGATCTTTATCAGGAGTAGAAATAGTCTTGGTCAATGTTTACTCTCCTAATGAAGGTCAGACAAAGTTTCTGAGGGAAGTTTGCGAACCCCTATCATCTCAGTCTAACACCGCGATAATTATAGCAGGAGATATGAACATGGTGGCCGTTCCAGACCAAGATCGGTCAAGTGTGGTAGGAGCCCCCCATCCCTGACAAACAGAAAAAAATGCCAAAGAATTCTGAGATATATTAAAAGAATTTTCGCTCACTGATATTTGGAGAGCACAACACCAGGGCCAGCGGGACTTCACGTTCTACTCCCCATACCAGACCTATTCGAGGATTGACTACTTTCTGGGTACCAAAGATATTCTCCAGGCATCCTCCCAGCCAGAAATAGACTCTATATCTTGGACAGACCACACCCCGGTTGAACTAGTGCTCTCTCCCCTTTGGTAAAAAATAATCAATATAACTGGAAAGTAAATAACTCCCTACTCAACCACCCAGATGTTGAGTGTAACATCAAACAAAAACTTACAGAATACTTTATGCTAAATGAGGGCTCGTGGAGTCTCCAGCAATGCTATGGGAAGCCCATAAGGCAACAATAAGGGCAGCTTTTATCTCCATAGCATCGCATAAGAAAAAAAAGAAGCAAAAGCTTTACAACTAATTATTTGAAAATTACAATTACAAGAACAAAAACATAAAAACAACCCATCAAAAAAATAATTTTAATTACTAGACAAAACCAGGACTGAATTTAAACAGATTCAACTAGATGAAGTGGAGAGGGCACTAACGTGGACCAAGCAAAAAATTTATGATAAGGGTAACAAGGCGGACCGCCTCTTGGCTTCCAAACTTAGGGGCCTGAGAACTAAATCACAAATATCCGTCATCCAAACTAAGACAGGAGTTAAAGCGTTCAATGAAAAACAAATAGCGAAAGAGTTCTCAGATTTTTATTCTAAATTATATAATCTAAATTGCCCCCAGAACCAATCATTAGGACCGGAAGCTATCTCTAGTTACCTAGAAAAATGTAATCTTCCAGAATTATCGGAAGCAAAATCCCAAGAACTAAACAAATCTATATCGCAGGAGGAACTATCAGATGCCATCAAACAATTGAAAATAAACAAGACGCCAGGACCAGATGGTTTCTCAAATCAATATTATAAGAAATTCAAGACGGTGTTATCCCCGTATGTGCTCGAAGTTTTTAATTCATTTCTAGAAGGAGCAGCCTTTCCAACATCAATGTCTAAAGCGAAATTGGCAATTATCCATAAAGAAGGAAGGGACCCACTACAGTGTGGTAATTATCAACCTATATCCTCCTCAACTCAGATTTAAAAATTTTCAGTAAAATTCTAGCAAATAGGCTTACCCCAATTTTGACCAGCCTAATACATATAGATCAAGTCGGCATTGTTTCAGGAAGACAAGCCTCAGATAATATTAGGAAAATTATTAATATTATCGATCATGTACATCTCTCCAACACGAAGGCAATCTTATTGAGTCTAGATGCTGAAAAAGCATTTGACAGAATAAGATGGGACTTTTTAGACCAAACAATGATCAAATTTGGATTTAAGGGCCCGTTTCTGGAGGGCATTAGAGCTCTCTGCAAAACCCCCACAGCATTTGTAAAGCTCCCAGGAGGAGACTCAAGCCCCATAAAAATTAATAATGGTACCAGACAGGGATGCCCCTTATCTCCGCTCCTATTCGCTCTTACCATCGAACCCTTGGCAGCAACAATCAGACAATCAGAGACGAAAACAATATCAAAGGAATTGAAATAGGGACAAATTACAAAATGTCCTTATTCGCAGATTATATTATTTTAACATTGGCTAACCCCTTGCCTTCCCTCCCGAATCTACAATCCCAACTAGATCAATTTGGAAAAATTTCAGGATACAAAATTAACACAGATAAGTCAGAGGCATTAAACCTCACTATGACAACATCTGAAATTAAACTGCTACAAACAAATTTTAACTATAAATGGAGTTCCTCAAAAATTAAGTATTTGAGAATACATATAACAAGCTCCTATAAATCATTATACCAACACAATTCCCCCCCCCCCCTCCCCTTTTGAAAGGATAAAAAAAGATCTCCAGAGCTGGAATGAATATCAGATATCTTGGCTAGGAAGAATAGCCACAGTTAAAATGAACATACTGCCAAGACTTCTATATTACTTTCAGACTCTACCAATAGATAGACCACTTTTGGAGCTCAAAAACATCCCAAATAGAATCTTTCAATTTATATGGAAAAATAAAAGACCAAGGGTTGCTAAATCAACTTTATTAGCCCAAAAGGAATGCGGAGGTTTGGGAGTCCCGGATATCATTCAATATTATCAGGCGGCCCAATTAAAACAAGTTATAATGTGGGACAATAACCCGGCAACATGCTGCTGGCTAGGGATTGAGTCTTCCTATGCAAGCCCTCTCTCTCTCCCAGCCGCTCTTTGGTCTGATAGAGGTGGAGAGATCTTCACCAAAAACCTTAAGCTTGGAGCAATGAGATGTACATGGAAGATATGGTCCAAGAACAAGGGGAAATATAATTTGGTTTCTTCCCCATCACTATTGACCCCAATATTTAGTAATCCTGAATTTCTACCTGGCTGTCTCCCGAAAGAACTTAAGCAATACAGGGAGTTAAACATCGTATTAGCTGATGATTTTGTAGTTAAAGGTAAGATTTTACCATACCAAGACTTGCAAAAAAAATACCGCATAACAAACCTTCCGATTTTCGGATATCTTCAGATCAGGCATTTTTTGCAAGCAGTCTCCAAAGACTTGGGGTTTTCATCCCAAACAAAATGTGAGAAATTATGCAGAAGAGGCTTTTACTGTAGAGGTTTGATTTCAGAGGTATATCTGGGAATGGCAATATCTGCGGAAAATTCCAACCACAATTATATGTTAAAATGGGCAGAACATTTGAATGTAGAGATTGATGGAGATGACTGGGAGGATATCTGGGAATCAGCATCTAAAATATCAATATGCACAACCATCAAGGAAAATATATATACAATTCTATTTCAATGGTACTTAACCCAGAATAGGCTGAGCCAGATTTTCCCCGGAACCCCAGATTTGTGCTGGAGGGGATGCGGACAAAGAGGAAACATGGCTCATATCTGTCCGAAGATCTAGAGGTTCTGGGTCATGATCCAAACCATGATCCGAGGCTTTCTGGGGGTTGAAGTGGAGGTGGACTGTAAAAGGGGGGTTATCCCTGTTCAGGAAATGTGCCTCTAATCCAGCAGTGTGGTGGTTAACTGCTGGTAGTCAATTATCCAACACCACCTGCCTGATTAGCTTCTTAGAAAAGCCTGTCTTTTGAGACAGGAAGAGAGATTGTGCCTGAGTCTCACAAGTTGAGACTGACCATGGGGACAGATGTCTTGAGCCTGCCAGAAGAAATAGCAGAGCTGCTTGCAAGACACAGGGGAAAACACCTCTAAACCTGAATGCTGACAAAACCTGAGGAAAAGGCAGCAACCCAGGAACAGAGAAGACTTTCCCTCCAATCACAAGAAACAGATAAGACTTTCCTTTATAAGACTTTTTGTATATCTGCTCATATCAAGATATATGTTTGGGGCTGGGAGACATGCTTATCTAAAGGGAGTTGTGGACTGCATAGGTTTCACTAGACATACTCCCAAGTGAATAGAAGCTTTGTTTGACCCCTTGTTTGGATGGTTTTCTGATGTTAAGGAAACAGGCGCAATAAAAGCCTTATTTAATTTCACCTTAACAAGTTTCCCTTGCATACCTCTGTGCGCGTCCTCCTACATATGGTGTCAGGGTGGGATGAGAGGTGGTCCTTGAAGTTAAAAGGGGCCCGGAGATTGCCTGTGAATTTTTTTTTGTGCTTTTTGCCTACAAACAGTGTGAGCAACATAAACAAAGAGCTCATGCAGCAGAGATCAGAGTTAAAGGGATACACACTCAGGCAGGAAATCTACACTGCACTGAAACTTACAAAACCACAGATGGACTCTTTTCCCTGATTCCAAGAGGAGAGAGAGAGACAGTGCTGAAGCAGGTAAACCTTATTTGCCTATCACAAATAAAGTGTAATATGGTCATTGAAATAGGGTTTTTTCCTTCCAGCTGTGTTCAGGGTTCAAGAAGTAAGTTAGCCCTTAAACGGAATAGGCGTTTGTTGTTTTCAAATGTTTCACTGAAGCAGTAAATACAGATGGTGACACGAGCGGTACTGATTCTGCAAGTAAAGGCTGCCACACCGCATAGGACTACCAGTTGTGAATGGAGTATATGCAGAAAAGTGTGAAAATTGATGCAAGACTGTGCTGAAGCAGGGGAATATTCAGTAAACAAGTGCTGAGGGTAAAATTGCCCTACTGGGGAAAAAGGAATTGCTGAGCTGTGTAAAAGGTATCCCAAAGTGTGAAGAGTGAATGCCATAATACCCCAAATTGAGACTGAACATTACTGAACTCAAGCAGAAAACCACATTATTTGGCTGAAGCGGAGGGTATTGCACCTAGCAAGTAAATGGTGTAAAGCAAACATTAGTTTTTACCAAGCAACTGCACATCCAGTATACCTAATGAGAGATTAAACCTAGCAAGTAAATGGTGTAAAGCAAATAGAAGTTGTTTTTTCCTAGAAACTGCACATTCAGTATACCTAAAGAGAGAGAATGCGTGCACAGTACTGCTGATATTGTAAAACTTACCCAAGAGAAAGAAAAATTCTACTGAGATGCCTGTGAGAGCTACGACCTCTACAAGCAAAATATGCCCACCTGTAGGACTACCACAATTGTGGGTTCTAGCAAATACAGTGGCAACAGCTGCAATAGCGCCTCCTGAGGTCAGGAAGAAAATTACACCTGATAGCCCCAAAATGGAGGACAAGATGCAGCGTACGTGTAATGAACACTACCCCACGGTAGAGTGGCCCTTCCAGTCCGATGAGGAGGAAGACATCTCTTATGGGGAACCCAAACCGAGTCAAACCCACAAAACACCCCAAGAATGGTGGGGTTGCCGGAACTCGGTACGAACAGAAAAGACCGCTCCCTATGATGACGAATATGATCAGCAGGAGAAAGAGCGGGAGCAGTGGATCACCAAATATTTCCGTCAGCTATTACAGTTTCAAGAAAAGCCGGGTTGGATCCAGTGACACTGCTAAAATTTCAAATGAAGATGGAGACCCCAGTATCCCTGAGGGGACGATGTCATCCAAAACAAAAAGGTGAAAAAAGAAAAGCGGTTCTTCACTTACCGTGAAAGGAACAGACACGTCCGCAGATCATGTGGAGAAAAAGGGGGACCGAGATGCCCTGCAGCCTAGAGAAAATGAAGAATTTGTCCCGCGGATAACCGAATATCCAGAGGGCCCAAGACAGAAGTCGTGTACCCCAAAGAAGTGTTTGTCCGGTGCCAACAGTGAGGAACCCTCAACCAACCATCCCAGGGAAGCGGAGCCGGAACCAGTGAGTGTCGATCCCTTAACCAGCCCTGAGGATGCCCTAAAAAATGCCAGGCATGACTGTGATATGCTCCGTGAACAATTGAAACAAAAGAAAGATGATTACGCAGAGCTACTGAAAAATAACGTGAAGCTACGTTAACATGTGCTCGCAATGTACTCTTCGGCCAATGTATTGGACAATCTCAAGACTGAGCTAGATACTGCAAACGCTACTATTTCCACCATGGATGAAAGCAGAGCCAATCTGATAAAATGATGGCTAAGCTGAAGCGGAAGTATGAGGAGGCACTGAAGCAGATGACAGTCTTCCAGCAAGAGGTTCACACTCTTCGCATAGAGCTGAATGCCTCACAACAGGAGGTCAACAGTGTCCGGACAGAGGTGGACGTATATCAGAAAGAGGTTCAGAAACTCCGCAGAGCACTGGATGCCTCACATCATGAGACCAACAGCTGCCGCATAGACCTGGAAGTCTCCAGAAAGGAACTACACAGTCTCACTGAGGAGCTGGACATTTCTAAAGAAACTATTGTCAATCTTAATACAGATCTCAAAGTCTCTCAGAAGGACCCTCAACCTAGAGAAGGAAGTCTCATGCCAGGAGACTGTCATTCTCAAAGCAGATGTGCATAAATGGAAAGAGGACTGCAAGGAGGCCCTGAATAATACAGAGACTGAAAAAGGAGACAATTTAAGATTAAAAAGAGAAAACTTAAAACTGAAAGAAGAAAATTTTCATTTGACAGACAACGTCAAGGAAAAGAATGAAAAGCTGCACGAGCTTAAAGAAATAATTAGAATTTTGGAAGGTGAGAAGTTTGAAGCAGAGCACCGACTGCAGAACCAACTGCAAGGTCTGCGTATGCACCTCCAGAAGGCCAGGGAGAAGCAGCGAACTCTGCAGGAAGACAATCTGCAGGCTGTTAAAGAAATACAAGTGCTGCAGGAACGTCTGATTACCCAGTATGTCCCAGCAAAGCAGCATGAGAAACTGAAGGGTACCCTGAGCATCACCAAAGCATCGCTAGAGGCCAAGCTTAGAACCCAGGTGACTCGGCACAAAAGGGAGCACAAGAAGCTCCAGAAACTGAGACAAGTAACTGTGGCCCGAGCAAAGAAATTCATAGTGCTCCACAATGCAGTGAAAATGTGGAAGCAAGCTCAGAGAAAGCAAAGTGTGCAGATAAATTCCCTGAGAAGAGGCTTACAAGGCGCACTCAAAAAACAGGGATCTCTCGCGGATGAGGTGACGGTTCTACAAGGACAAGTATTGACCCTAACTAAGCGTCAGTATCCCACAGCCACAAAAACCCATGAAGATAAGGGTACACTGAGAGCTGGGAATACCGCTCGTTTGAAAGACAAGGTTGCAAAATTTGAACCACCTAAACAAGCACTAGCAAAACCTTCAGCCACCCAACAGGCAATAAAAGAAGGTACACGTGCCGAATCAAAACCAGAAGAATCCATAGCTGATGAAGCTGAAAAGATGGGACATTCTCTGGAAGTGGATGTGGAATTGCAACTTAATCCCAAAGAGGCTGAAGCAAATCCATTGAGTGGGAAAAGTACAGTGGGACAGCTTCAAAAGTGGAAAACTCAAAGGGCTGTTTTTAAACACTCTGCAACTGCTGCCATACAGTCTGCCTACAATAAGACGAGCACTCGACGTGAGGGAAATCTCATGACCGCGCACGTAGCAAAAAGACTATACTTAGAAAAAGTCCTCCTCGAGCGACTGAGGAGTGCTGATCTCAAGCACCTTTGGGAGGAGACACGAATAAACTGGACAAAGGGCTCCAATCCCAGCGGGACTGAGGGTTCTCTTCCTCCATCCACTCTCATTCAAGTCACAGAGATATCTCGAATGAGAGTGGAAGGATGGGCTTTGGCCGTGGCAAGCCCGAGCTTCCCACAAACAGGGGAGGTATGTAACAGGGGAGTTATCCCTGTTCAGGAAATGTGCCTCTAATCCAGCAGTGTGGTGGTTAACTGCTGGTAGTCAATTATCCAACACCACCTGCCTGATTAGCTTCTTAGAAAAGCCTGTCTTTTAAGACAGGAAGAGAGATTGTGCCTGAGTCTCACAAGTTGTGAGACTGACCATGGGGACAGATGTCTTGAGCCTGCCAGAAGAAATAGCAGAGCTGCTTGCAAGACACAGGGGAAAACACATCTAAACCTGAATGCTGACAAAACCCGAGGAAAAGGCAGCAACCCAGGAACAGAGAAGACTTTCCCTCCAATCACAAGAAACAGATAAGACTTTCCTTTATAAGACTTTTTGGTATATCTGCTCATATCAAGAGATATGTTTGGGGCTGGGAGACATGCTTATCTAAAGGGAGTTGTGGACTGCATAGGTTTCACTCGACATGTTTGGATGGTTTTCTGATGTTAAGGAAACAGGCGCAATAAAAGCCTTATTTAATTTCACCTTAACAAGTCTCCCTTGCATACCTCAAATGAAGAAAATGATCTCGCATGTCCTCACAGCAGCCCGCTGCTCTATTGCAGCGGCCTAGTAAAAAACTAATGTCCCCTCTAGACAAACCGTATTAAGAAGGGTCAAAGAAGTTAAACTGATGGAACTCCTCTCAGCACAACTCAATCAAAGAGTAGACCTATTCTATGAGGTTTGGGAGGTATGGCCTGAAGACTAAGAAAACTAAGAATTACATCCTCTAGAGATACCATAGAACGCATATCTGTAGCAGCAAAGCTGATGGTGGAGGGGAAAAGGAGAGTTATCCCCCCCCCCCTTTTCCCCCTAGACCCTTCTTGTTTTGACCCACATCTGAGTAGAACTGTGTCAGAACCTGCTACCGGGCACAAGCTGAGAGGGGGGGGGCACTTACCCAAAGAAGCGCGAGCTGGAACCGCACACTGATGCCAAAGGTCCGGACTGCACCAGCGGCACGTGGTTGCGAAATGCGTAGAGGTCACGAGAGGTCACTACGCGTGTGCTGTTAGGCTGGGATAGAGGCAGAACCAGGAAGCTCCTGTTATGATGCGATCTCCGCCGCTGGTGCAGTCCGGACCGTTGGCATCAGTGTGCGGTTCCAGCTCGTGCTTCTTTGGGTAAGTGCCCCCCCCCTCTCAGCTTGTACCCGGTAGCAGGTTCTGACACAGTTCTACTGCGGTGCCAGAGGGATTCCTGATTGTGAGCACAGGGGCTATTAGTATGTGTGTATAATTGCACAGCTTAGTGCCTGGCTATTTTAGGAGTGTATTAGCGGTCTAGGTACCGCTTGCTTTGTGTGGGTTTGTGGTCCTTGGTGGACCCTAGTTTTAAATACTGTGTTTTATTGATGTTACGCCGGGGTGGCCCGCAGACCAGACCTGTCCCTAGAACTGAGGTGGCAGGTATGAATACAGACACCGACAGAGCGAGGGATGTGTCCTGGTTGTGGTATTAGATGGTGCCAGGCCAGATGAAGAATGGTCGTTGCCGTTGCCGAGATCAGGGGTAGGAGACGTATGGAGGGATCGAGATGAGTGCCGTGGTCGAAGGGAGCCAGAAGGTACGTAAACAGGAACAATCCGAAGTCGAGAGCCAAAGGGGGTAGTCAGCCAAGCCGCGTCAAAACCGAGAGAATCAAAGAACAAGCACTGTGAAACACCCATACAAAAACTATGACGAGCGAGGAAGCACAGAACAGAGAGGGTATATAAAGCTGGAACAGCCAACCAGGAGAGGGGGCGTGCCTGGAGGAGCCCAGGGAGCTTCAGTGCATTGGATGCTGTTCTTAGAGCTCAGGTGACACTCAGCAAGCGCCAGATTGTAACCATGCGGTGTTTGGGGGCAGAGCCTGAGTGGGGATAAGTTCAAGGGCTTTTGTGTGAGCACTGTAAGTCCAACGTGTGCATGAGAGGAAGCAACGTGGGGTGAGCACGTCCGCGCGGGATGGCGATTCCGTGCCGACGGCTGTGGCGCAGAGGGTGGAGGAAGAACCTCGTGGAGCGTCCCACCATGCCGAGGGGTAAGTGATGAAGCTGAAGGGGGCTTGCGTGGTTGTAGTGGAAGGGTCTGAGCAGTGTAAGGAGAGAGCCGTGAGCTCCGCCTGAGGCTCTGTGTGCTCACATTCCTAACAGTACCCCCCTCCTCAGGATCGGCCTCAGGACGATCCAAGAACGGCTTGTCCAGAAATTTCCTCCTAAAAGTCTTCAGGAGGCTGGGTGCATAGATGTCTTTGAGCGGAACCCAAGACCTCTCCTCGGGTCCGAAACCCCTCCAGTGGACCAAAAACTGAAGCTGCCCCCTGGAGATGCGGGAGTCCAGTAAGGGTTGTACCTCGTATTCCTCGTTATTGAGTACCGTGACTGGATCTGGCTTGCTGGTCTGTTTAGGAAACGATTGGCAATGTGGGGATTTAATAGCGAGGCATGAAAAACGTCTGGGATCCTCATGGAGGGTGGTAGTTTAAGGCGAAATGCCACTGGGTTAATCTGCTCCACGACGGGAAAGGGTCCCAAAAACCTAGGAGCCAGTTTAGGGGAAGGGACTCTCAAGCGGATGTTTCTTGACGAGAGCCATACTAAATCCCCTGGCTTGTAGTTGGGTGCTGGCCGACGGTGGCGATTGGCCTGAAGTCTAGCAGTATCGGCGGCCTTGTGGAGAGACTTTTGTACCTTGGACCAAATGTCTTGGAGAGTGGAAATCCGTTCGTCTACCGCCGGTACCCCAGAAGCCAGATTGGAAATGGGTAGGCAGGGAGGGTGAAACCCATAATTGACAAAAAATGGAGATTCTCGGGTGGATTCACTTTGGGCCGAATTGACCGCGTACTCTGCCCACGGGAGGAGTTGGGACCAATCGTCCTGGGAATCGGAGATGAAACATCTGAGGTATTTCTCCAGCGACTGGTTAGTTCTCTCTGTCTGTCCATTGGACTGGGGGTGGTATGCAGAGGAGAAGGAAGAGACAATTCCCAGTCCTTTGGTGAAGGTCCTCCAGAACTTGGAGACGAACTGGGATCCTCTGTCAGAGACAATGGAAGACGGAATGCCATGGATCCTAAAGATATGCTAGGAGAAAATGTCTGCTAGGGCGGGAGAGGAGGGCAGTCCCTTGAGGGGGATGAAGTGGGCCATCTTCGAAAACCTGTCTACGACAACTAAAATGGTGTTGAAGCCCCTAGACCTAGGGAGGTCGACTATGAAATCCATGGACGAGCAGGCACTGGCAATGGGAGGAGAAGTCCCTGAGATCTCTGTGGAAGTGTCTTGTTCTGGGTGCATACAGGAAAAGCGCAAGTGTATTCCGCAATGTCTTTAGACATACTGGGCCACCAAAAGTTCCGACGAATTAAGTCTAATGTCCTTCTGAAGCCCGGGTGACCTGCGGGTTTAGAAGAGTGTCCCCAATCTAGGACCTCTGGAATGAACCTGGGCGAGACGAAGAGCCTGTTAGAGGGGATCGCCGTGTTTGAAGGGATCTGTTGCTGGTCCCTTTTGATCTTGTCTAGCGATTTGAAGGTGGAAGTAGCCAAAATTCTTTCGGGAGGTAGGATAGGTTCCAAAGTTGCCTCAGGCCTGTCTTCCGAGGAGTATTGTCTGGACAACGCATCTGCCTTCACGTTCTTCGTTCCCGGGATATAAGAAAGGTGATAGTTGAAGCGAGAAAAAAAGAGTGCCCAGCGAGCTTGTCGAGGACCGAGGCGACGTGCTCCTTCGATATAAAGTAAATTTTTGTGGTCCATTAAAATAGAAAATGGCTCCCTTGACCCTTTCAACAGATGTCTCCACTCTTGTAGTGTCATTTTAACGGCCAATAACTCTCTGTTGCCGACATCGTAATTCCTCTCGGTGGAGGAAAATTTCTTGGAGAAATACGCACAAGAGTGAAGTTTATCCTGGGGGGAGTAACTCTGTGATAGTACAGCCCCTGCACCGCAGTCTGATGCGTCAACTTCTATGACAAAGGGAAGATCCGTGTTGGGGTGGCGCAGGATCGGTGCCGTGACGAATGCCTCTTTAAGGGCCTGGAAGGCGGAGATAGCTTCGGCGGACCAGGCAGAAGGGTCAGCCCCTTTCCTAGTTAACGCCGTGATGGGGGCCACCAGAGTGGAGAAATTGCGAATGAACTTCCGATAGTAGTTCGCAAATCCTAAAAAGCGCTGGATAGCCTTGAGAGTCTCTGGTCTGGGCCATTCCGTAACTGCCTGGAGATTACCTGGATCCATCAAAAAGCCTTCGTCCGAAATAATGTAGCCCAGAAATTGGGTAGAGCGTTGATGGAAGGTACACTTCTCTAGTTTGGCGTACAGGTGATGTTTGAGTAGATGTGAGAGGACATACGAGGTGTGACGAATGTGATCCTGGAGATTTTTGGAGAAGATCAAAATGTTATCTAAATAGACAATAACAAAGATGTTGAGCACCTCCCGAAATACGTCATTAATAAAGTCCTGAAAGACAGCCGGGGCGTTACATAAACCAAAAGGCATGATGAGGTACTCATAATGCCCACAGCGGGTGTTGAAGGCCATCTTCCACTCGTCGCCCTGCCTGATGCGGACCAAGTTGTAAACACCACGGAGATCCAATTTGGAAAATATCTTAGCCCCACGCAGTTTATCGAAGAGTTCCGTGATCAAGGGGAGAGGATAGCGGTTCTTGATGGTGATACCGTTCAAGCCCCGGTAATCAATACATGGCCTCAGAGTACCATCCTTTTTCTTCACGAAGAAGAACCCTGCTCCCGCCGGGGAACTGGAGGGCCGTATGAATCCTTTCTCAAGATTCTCCTTTATGTAGTCTTCCATGGCTTGAGACTCAGGTATCGACAATGGGTAAGTCTTGGACTTGGGCAAGGTGTATCACAAAATCGATGGGGCAATCGTAGGACCGATGAGGAGGCAATTGTTCTGAGCGGACCTTGTTAAAGACCTCGCGGAAAGGGTGATACACAGGGGGAAGAATGTAGTCCTGAGTTATTGTGTTAGCCAAGAGTTTGGGAGACTTCCCTGACCTCGGTTTCCAGGTGATGGGGGTAGGTGAGACCCAGTCAATTGGAGAGTTGTTCTTCTGCAACCAAGGTAGGCCGAGGGTTACTGGCGTACCTGGGGCCTGTATGGCGTCAAGGACCCGAGTCTCGCTGTGGGAGTAGGTAGATAGGAGGAGAGGTACGGTCTGTAGCGAGATTAAGGCTGGAGACAGCGAACGACAGTCAATCCCAACCAAGGCTATAGGTTGGGCCTTCTTCACCAAAGGTATCCGGTTCTGTTTGTCGAAATCGAGGTCTACAAAGTTTCCTCCAGCACCGGAGTCGATAAAGGCAGCAGTAGATGTGCGAAACTCAGCGCCTGCGAGAGAGATGGAATCGTAAGTTTCTTAGGCAGTGCCTCCTTGGGGAGTGGACGAGAAGAGATAACACCCAGTGAGAGCCCCTCCATACTCACTGAGTGTTCCCATTTCCCGGACGCAAAGGGCATGCACGGACCAGATGTTCAGGGGATCCACAGTAGAAACAGAGTCCGCTGACGTAGCGGTGTTGTCGTAGTGGATTCCGGATCTGTTGCACCCCTATTTGCATTGGCTCGGGAGGCTCCAATGCCAGCTGCTGCGAAGGAGGCAGTCTAGGAACCAGAGGAGAGTTGGGGAAGGGTGCTTGGAAGGTTAGTGGCCGGGCATGCTGACGCTTCGAGCGTCGTACCTGGATGCGTTGATCAATGCGTACGGCCAAGTCGATGAGCGCCTCCAATTGGTCTGGCCTGGGTTGCCGAGCAAGCTCGTCCTTGATGGACTCCGAGAGACCTTGCCAGAAGATGGAGACGAGCGGCTCTTGTCCCCAGTTCATCTCGGCGGCGAGCATGCGAAATTCCACCGCATACTGTGTCACCGATCTTCGCCCCTGAGTTATATGGAGGAGAGAAACAGACGCCATCTCCCGGCGTGCAGGGGAATCAAAGACTTGTCGGAACTCACCCTTGAAGGCTAGGTAGTCTTGTGTCAAGTCCGGGTGCAACTCCCAGACTGGCGAGGCCCATGCCAACGCGCTGCCCATCAGTAGGTTTTACACGTAGGCTACCTTCTTCCGGCCGGTGTCGTACTGAAGGGGTGCCATTTCAAATTGAACCTCGCACTGGTTAAGGAAACCTCTGCACTCCTGCGGGTTGCCAGCATACGGCTTGGGAGGCGGTATCTTCACGTCCTGACTGCTGGGTCTGACTGGTTCTGCAGCCTGTGGAGGAGAAAGAGGAAAAGGTGCTTCCGGTACCAGAGCCGAAAGTTTGGCCATTTGGCGTGTTAGGGCCACAATCTGATCGGCCATGGCCTGGTTTTGCTGTATCAGCGTAGAGATTGCTTGCCCCAGTTCGGCCTGGTCTGCGTCTTGTGAGCTCGTCAAAATGTTACGCCGGAGTAGCCCGCAGACCAGACCTGTCCCTAGAACTGAGGTGGTAGGTATGAATACAGACACCGACAGAGCGAGGGACGTGTCCGGGTTGTGGTATTAGATGGTGCCAGGCCAGATGGGGTGTATTGCGAGAATACTTGCCGATACCGTTTTCCCAGAAGAATGGTCGTTGCCGTTGCCGAGATCAGGGGTAGGAGACGTATGGAGGGATCGAGATGAGTGCCGTGGTCGAAGGGAGCCAGAAGGTACGTAAACAGGAACAATCCGAAGTCGAGAGCCAAAGGGGGTAGTCAGCCAAGCCGCGTCAAAACCGAGAGAATCAAAGAACAAGCACTGTGAAACACCCATACAAAAACTATGACGAGCGAGGAAGCACAGAACAGAGAGGGTATATAAAGCTGGAACAGCCAACCAGGAGAGGGGGCGTGCCTGGAGGAGCCCAGGGAGCTTCAGTGCATTGGATGCTGTTCTTAGAGCTCAGGTGACACTCAGCAAGAGCCAGATTGTAACCATGCGGTGTTTGGGGGCAGAGCCTGAGTGGGGATAAGTTCAAGGGCTTTTGTGTGAGCACTGTAAGTCCAACGTGTGCATGAGAGGAAGCAACGTGGGGTGAGCACGTCCGCGCGGGATGGCGATTCCGTGCCGACGGCTGTGGCGCAGAGGGTGGAGGAAGAACCTCGTGGAGCGTCCCACCATGCCGAGGGGTAAGTGATGAAGCTGAAGGGGGCTTGCGTGGTTGTAGTGGAAGGGTCTGAGCAGTGTAAGGAGAGAGCCGTGAGGTCCGCCTGAGGCGCTGTGTGCTCACATTCCTAACAATTGATCAATACATTTACAATTGTCTGCTCAGCAGCTGTTGTGTAGTTACTGGCACCTTCATTTTATAGTCTTTTGCATTTATATTTTATTTTCCGTAATTTACTTTATTTAAGTCCTGTTGCTAACCCCCGGTGCGCTCTGTGTGCATTTTGTTCTTGTTTCTGGGGACTCCTTTAGACGCGTTTTTGAGGAGACGCTCTCACACGGATAGCAGCGAGGGGGGGACCTTCCTAACTGGTCAGCTCCAGCACGGACAGTTTATCTGTATTTTGCTGCCAAGCAGAAATAAAGAGATAACATTCTTCCTTTTCTGTCTCCAGTACCCCAAGCTCTTCACCTAGCGTCCCACCTAGCGTCCCACCTAGCGTCCCACCTAGCTACAGGGGTCCTTGAGACCCAGTGTGTATTAAAGTATATTTTAATATGTTTAAACATTCGGAACCGATGTCCAAACCGGCATCCAGTGCAAACCCATAGGCGCCGGTATGTCTGCTGGACATCGGTGTTCAAAGCAGCCAGAGGAAGTCCGGAGGTGCGAACAGCATTTGGTCAGCGGGGAAATGTGGGGTACTAGGTCCGGAGATCAATGGCCGTCCTTCGGAAGCCACTTGTTCTGCCAGAATTTCCCGCTGACGTGGCTTTTGTAGCCGGCTCGGCTCCGATTGGCTGCTCGGGGAAGGTTCCACGCGCTGATTGGCTGTCCTCTCTGCTTCTATTTTATGAATGATGCGGAGAATACTATAAGAAGCCGCGAGCCAATCAGATTGTGTGTTCCCCATGAGTCTGAGCTGAAAGATGTATGTATGTCTTTATTTGTGCTTCAGCACAAGTGGCTCAATCAGTTCCTGCTTCAGCACAGGTGGCTCAATAGATCCCTGCTTCAGCAAAGGTGGCTGAATAGATCCTTGCTTCAGCACAGATGAATCAATTGGTCCCTGCTTCAGCACAGGTTGCTCAACTAGTCCCTGCTTCAGCATAGGTGGCTCAATCGGTTACTGCTTTAGCATGGGTGGCTAAATTGGTTCCAGCTTCAGTGCAGTCCTTGCTTCAGCACAGGTGGCTGAATCCATCCCTGCTTCGGCACAGGTTGCTCAATCATTCCCTGCTTCAGCACAGGTGGCTTAATCAGTCCCTGCTTCAGCACAGATGACTCAATTGGTCCCTGATTCAGCACAGGTTGTTTGACTAGTCCCTGCTTCAGCACAGGTGGTTCAATCGGTTACTGCTTCAGCACAGGTGACTCAATCCATCCCTGCTTCAGCACAGGTTGCTTAATCAGTCCCTGCATCAGCACAGGTGGCTCAATGGGTCCCTGCTTAAGCACAGGTGGCTGAATCAGTACCTGCTTCAGCACCTGAGTCTCAATTGGTCCCTGCTTCAGCACAGGAGTCTCAATCTGTCCCAGCTTCAGCACAGTCCCTGCTTCAGCACAGGTGGCTCAATCAGTCCCAGCTTCAGTACAGGTGGCTCGATTACTGCTTCAGCACAGGTGGCGCAATCAGTCCCTTCTTCTGCACAAGTGGCTCTATCAATCTCTGCTTCAACACAGATGACTCAATTGGTCCCTGCTTCAGCACAGGTTGCTCAACTAGTCCCAGCTTCAACACAGGTGGCTCAGTTACTGCTTCAGCACAGGTGGCGCAATCAGTCCCTTCTTCAGCACAGGTTGCTCAATCGGCCCTGCTTCAGCACAGGTGGCTCAATTGGTCCCAGCTTCAGTACAGTCTTTGCTTCAGCACAGGTGGCTCAATCAGTCCCAGCTTCAGCACAGGTGGCTCAGTTTATGCTTCAGCACAGGTGGCTCAATCCATCCCTGCTTCAGCACAGGTTGCTGAAGCAGTCCCTGCTTCAGCACAGATTACTCAATCAGTCCCTGCATCAGCACAGATGGCTCAATCAGAGGCTAAGTCACCTGCACTGAAGCAGGGATATCCTGAGAATCTGACCTGTTGGGGGGCCAGGCTAACTAAAAATGAGATCATTTTGGAATTGGTTTGCTGGTTGGTTCTTGTAGTAAAGATGAGTATGGAGTATGGCACACAGGCGGGGCATGAGTAAAAGTAGCAGAATTCACGGCCCTAACATGAGCATGCCAATTGGCAGCAGTATGTATGTATATTTGTATGTATATATATACGTATGTATTTATTTATATAGCGCCATTAATGTACATAGCGCTTCACAGCAGTAATAGTTACAATCATTTAAATAATAAGATATAAATAACACAAGGGGAAGAAGTGCTCAGACATAAAAGTAACATTTATGAAAGGGAGTCCATGCTCCGAAGAGCTTACAATCTAATTGGTTGTTGGAAGAACGTACAGAGACAGTAGGAAGGTGTTCTGGTAAGTAATACAAAGCAATCGGCTTCGATTTCAAGCCTGAAAAGCATTCCCACCAGAAACTAAGTCTCGACTTTTGCACCCACGTTCTCAGAAACGAACATGGCGGACACGGCTGGGATTTTATGCCGATTTGAGTTCCAGGAGAGTTGGGCTGACTCACGGTCAGGAGGGACCAAGTTCTCAGAAGAGAACATAGCGGTGGCGTGTGGAATTTTATGCCGATTTGGGTTCCAGGAGATTCCGGGCTAAGTCTCGGTCAGGGTAAAACTCTCCCATAGAGTTGGAGGATTTGGTAACCGTGGTCACAGCACTCCACACAACCAACGCTTGGAAAATTCAAAAAACTTTATTAAGCTCCACAGTGAGCATACATAGCACCACTCTGACGCGTTTCGTCTATAGAAAGAGTTTTTCAAAGAGAACATAGCGGTGGCGTGTGGAATTTTATGCCGATTTGGGTTCCAGGAGATTCCGGGCTAAGTCTCGGTCAGGGTAAAACTCTCCCATTGAGTTCCCTGCACCTAGGAGAGTCTAGTTTTCAACCCCAGCCCCAAAGAAAGTGTGTCTTTTCGTCTGTATTTTGTGTATCATTGTGTGTAAGATAATTTATGCCGAATAAATTACAATTTATTTCTGTACCTTGTTTTGCTCAATGAATGATCCCGGTAAAAAGGTGAAAATAATCTGGTCTCCCGTGACAATTACGTAGAAATATTCTCTCTGTTGCCAGGTTATAAGGATGCTAAGGGGAGGTCGGATAGGTCAAAGGACAAAGATAAGGATGTGGACAGGGACACTATTCCAAAAACATTTTGGAATTGGCTAGAGGCGTATGCCACTTTGGCCATGATAATCATGGAGAAAGAGCCATGGAAGTGCCCGGCACTAATTCCCTATATGGACCCTGTGACAGGGCAAATAAAAGCCACCAGCTATATGCCTGGCAGACATATGTTTAGTCTGCAGTGCAGCAGTGACGAGGTTAACTTCAGCTGGGAACCTCAGGACAAATAGTTGGATCCCAGCTGCCTAATCAAGGTGTGTTAAAAACCTCAGGCTGAAGACACATGCTGCCTAGCTGGTCAGGAGAGAGGAGTGGAATACTGAACTAGATTACTGCTATAAGGTCTGTCTTTTTGTATACTGTCTGAAGCAGGGAAATACCCTGAAACTCTGGAGAGAGAACAGCTTGATTTGGGGTCTGTTTTACAAACCACATGTGTTATGAACTGCTGTGTTTATCATGCTGAAGAGAAGTTCTTTTGTTTGCCATGCTGAAGACAAGGAATTTTGTTTTGTCTGCTGAAGAAAAGCTAGTTTTGTTTTGTGTGCTGTATATCTTTTAAGGCTAAATAAATAAGCCTTGTCAAGAAACCCGCATGTGTAGTTGCATGTGCCCTGCAACATATGGTGTTAGCTGTGGGATTTTCAAAAGGCTCCTGCAGTTAAAGGGCCACACACACACACAAGGATGAGAAAAATGGAAGAATTTTTTTAAGAGTTTCTGTGCGAGCAGACCAGACAGCAGGGACAGTTAATGCAGGAGCAGACCAAACAGCAGGGACTGTTAATGCAGGAGCAGGCCCAACTACAAGCAGAGAGAGATGAAAGACTCTTGCAGCAGCAAACCCAGCTCCTTGCCCAGCAGCATGCAACACAGGAGGAGCGGATGGCCAAGCTGCTGAACCAATTCAAGGGGTCTGCCAGTCCAGAGCTTGCAAACAAACGCCCAATACTCCTGAGGAAAATGGCTCTGAACAAGGATCCAGAGGCTTTTTTACTGACATTTGAAAGGGTTGCCGAAGCTCAGATCGCTGGGCAACTGCTTTGGCCCCGCTCCTCATAGGAGAAGCCCAGGCCTCATATCAGGGCCTCCCGGCAGATCAGGCAATGGACTACCGACAAGTGAAAGCCGCCATACTGGATCACTTAGGTCTGACCCCAGACACCTACCGGCAGCAGTTCCAGAACATGAAGTACACCGCTAAGATGAGACCCCGGGTCCTCGCTCAGCGGTTATTGGACTTGTGTACACGCTGGATACAACCTGAGGAGTGCACTAAGTAGGAAATTCTTGAGCAGGTGGTTTTGGAACAATTCCTACAAATAATACCCCCTCCGCACGCTCGTGGGTAAAACTCCATGCGGCTGAAACCCTAGCATTGGCGGTCCGACTCGTGGAGAACGTCCTTTGGGCTGAGGAACAGGCGAGTGTCCTGAACTCGACGGATCCGACTCCACCGGCACCTGCGGACACCCAAAGAGGGAGCTCGGACCAACGGGGAACCTACGGCCCGTCCACGCGCAACCGCCAAGTCCAACAGAAGGAGCAGTCATTCCAGCAATTGTGGAGTCAAAATTCTGCTCCCCGTCGAGACCCTCATCTCATTCCTGATGTCGGCTTGTCACAAAATGAGAGGAACTTCTGAGGACGTTGCCCACAAGACCCACCAGATGTCTGGTCTCCAGTATCCGGTCCAGCGGAGCACTATCCATGGCCCCCTCCTGCGAGGGAACCCTCTCCATGTTCCGCCTGCGGAGAACAAGGCCACCGGTACGTGGACTGTCCACAGATGGATTGTTCCTTCAGCAGGACCGTCACCTCGCCTTCACTCGAGAAAATTACAAGCCCTGGCAACTTCCAGCCCAGGTTGGGGAAAAAAACATCCAGGCCTTTGTAGATTCGGGCTCTGGGAAAACTCTGGTCTTCCAGGAACTGTTACCGCCTAACGTGTGTTCTTTTGACTCTCCATGGAGTGTAGAATGTATACACGGCGATATAAAGCGGTATCCGACGGCCAAATTCTGGCTACAGGTAAAAGGCCAGGAGGCCTACCTCGAAGTAGGAGTGGCTCATTGGCCCCCTGCCCCCGTTGTGCTCGGCCAGGACTGGCCTTTCTTTTCAGACCTAATGGCTCCAATCTTTAACGAGGAGCCTTATTCTATGGCTCAGGAGAACTGTGGCAAACTGTTTCCCTTCTTGGCAGACCTTTTTCCCAGTAGACACCGGGTTCAAAAGACTCGGAAGCAAAAACGCTCTGACAAACAGGACTGGTTGCAGAAATTTGGGTCTCAAGGTGACCATTCTAATAGCCAGAAGTCACAAGTGATGACTGGGGATGGCCAGAGGGAGGGGGATATGGGCCCTGGATATTTACCAGACCTATATCTCCCTGATTTTTGCCAAAGGCAATAGGAAGACCCAGTCCTTGCTAGACAGTATGACAAGGTGGTAAAAATTGATGAGCAAATTTTGAATGCACAGGGGGTGGTAGTATTCCCCCATTTTGAGCTATCAAATGATATCCTGTATAGGGTGAATAGACAGACACAAGCAGGGGAGGTCACCAGACAGATATTGATTCCCAGGGCGTTTGTTAAATCTGTGTTCACTCTAGCCCATACTGTCCCTTGGGGTGGTCACCTGGGCAGGGATAAAACATTGGACCGTATTTCATCCCGATTCAATTGGCCAGGGATGCATAGTGATATTGCTAAGTTATGTGCGGCATGTCCAGGGTGCCAGCTAACTAGTCCAAAGAGACAAAAACCAGCCCCTTTGGTTCCTCTACCCTTGGTGTCAGTTCCCTTTGAGAGGATTGGGGTAGACTTGGTAGGACCTCTAGAACCTTTTGCGAAAGGACACAGGTGTATTCTTGATTATGCAACAAGATATCCTTAGGCGTTCCCCCTGAGAACAGCAACGGCGAAGCAAGTAGCCAACAAGTTGTTGGAACTGTTCTCACGGGTTGGACATCCCCAGGTTATGTTGACAGACCAAGGTACAAATTTTATGGCTAAACTGATGCAGGATGTCTTAAAGTTACTAGAGGTCGTCTGTTGGACATCGGTTTACCATCCACAGACTGATGGATTGGTGGAAAGATTTAACCAAACTCTAAAAGGGATGCTGAGGAAATTTGTAGACTCAGAAAAGAGAGCCTGTGATGAACGTCTCCCATTTCTGCTGTTTACAGTGCGGGAAGTTCCCCAGGCCTCCACGGGATTCTCTCCATTTGAACTGCTCTATGGCCGCTAACCCCGGGGTATCCTAGACCTCCTAAAGGAGTCCTGGGAGGAACAGTGTCCCCCTTCTAAGAATACCCTGCAATATGTACTAGACCTTAGGAAGCGCCTATATGTGGTCGGCTATTTTCCTAGGGAGAATCTTAGATCAGCCCAGGACAGTCAGGAGAGACATTACAATCAGAATGCTCGCATGAGAGTGTTTCACCCGGGAGACCAGGTGATGTTATTATTACCCAGTTGCGAGAGTAAACTCCTGGCCAAATGGCTGGGCCCATTCGAAGTACTCCGCCGTACGGGTGATGTGGATTATGAGATCGCTCAACCGGGGTCCAGGAAGGGTAAACAAATTTACCATGTGAACTTGCTAAAACCCTGGAAGATGCAGCGGTCTCTATTCATCCACCCGGTGGAGGAGGAAACGGACTTGGGTCCTCAGCCTTTACGGGAGAACATCGTGAGTGATGATAAAATCCCAATGGGTAAACAGTTGTCCTCTGAACAAAAAGGGGATTTGTTAGCAATAATTACACAATTCCATGATGTTTTTTCTGATTTACCAGGGCAAACTAACTTAATTTCACATACGATCGAGATAGCACCTGGTGTAAAAGTACGTTCCCGTCCTTATAGGTTGCCTGAAAGTCGTAGAGCTCTGGTATAGAAGGAGGTACAAGAA
The DNA here is from genome assembly GCF_040206685.1 of Ascaphus truei. NCBI lineage: Eukaryota > Metazoa > Chordata > Amphibia > Anura > Ascaphidae > Ascaphus > Ascaphus truei. Next base: position 11,115,916 of record NC_134502.1, read on the forward strand.
ATGTTACACTTAGGAGTGATTGAGGAATCATGCAGTGAGTGGTGTAGTCCACTAGTTATGGTCCCTAAACCCGATGGGAAGGTAAGATTTTGTGTGGACCTTCGAAAGGTCAATGCGGTATCCAAGTTTGACGCATATCCGATGCCAAGGGTGGAAGAATTAATTGAAGCCCTTGGTAACGCGGAATATATATCCACGCTGGACTTGACAAAAGGATACTGGCAAATACCCTTAGAGGAAAAGTCCAAGTGCAAAACAGCCTTTGCCACTCCCATGGGTTTATACCAGTTTGTGACAATGCCATTTGGACTGCATGGAGCCCCAGCCACATTTCAGAGACTCATGGATAAGGTGCTGAGACCCCATAGGACTTATGCCGCAGCCTACCTAGATGACATTGTCATTTATAGTAAACACTGGCGGGCCCATCTAAATACGCTGACAGCAGTCTTCAAATCTCTAAGAGAGGCAGGGCTCACAGCCAACCCTAAGAAATGTGCCTTGGGTAAGGCGGAAACCAAATACTTAGGGTATGCAGTGGGAGGTGGAAAAGTAAGGCCACTAGCCGACAAGGTAGTTGCCCTGAAAAAAGTTCTGACCCCCCAAACAAAAACGCAGGTATGCTTTCTGCTGGGTTTAGCAGAGTACTACCGGCAGTTCATCCCCAACTATTCAGAAGTGGCAGCCCCTTTAACGGACCTCACAAAAAAGTGTGCCCCTACATAAGTGGTATGGTCAAGGGAGTGTCAGAGAGCCTTTGAGGACATAAAATGGTGTCTATTAGAGGGTCCCGTCCTTAGAAGCCCAGACTTCAACAGCCCTTTTGTAGTGCAAACAGATGCATCAGAGATAGGGCTAGGGGCAGTGTTGTCACAACAGTTTGAGGGAGTTGAACACCGTGTCCTTTTCCTGAGTAGGAAATTGTTCCCGAGGGAAAAAAAACTACTCAGTGATTGAGAAGGAGTGCCTCGCAGTAAAGTGGGCAATCGAGGCTTTGAGACATTACCTGGCAGGAGTCCATTTTACTTTGGTGACGGACCATGCTCCACTGAAGTGGTTAAATAGTATGAAGGATTCCATTGTTAGATTGACTAGGTGGTATATGGCCCTCCAACCCTTCTCCTTTGAGAGTCAGCACAGGCCGGGAAAAGAAAACGCAAATACTGACTTCTTTTCTAGAGAAGGGGTGGATGGTCGGGCTTCAGCCATGCGTAGCCCCAGCCACACACTAACAGGGGAGGAATTTGACAGGGTAAATAAAAGCCACCAGCTATATGCCTGGCAGACATATGTTTAGTCTGCAGTGCAGCAGTGACAAGGTTAACTTCAACTAGGAACCTCAGGACAATTAGTTGGATCCCAGCTGCCTAATCAAGGTGTGTTAAAAAACCCAGGCAAAGACACATGCTGCCTAGCTGGTCAGGAGAGAGGAATGGAATACTGAACTAGATTACTGCTATAAGGTCTGTCTTTTTGTATACTGTCTGAAGCAGGGAAATAGGAAACTGGAAGGAAAACGGCGCTACTGCGCATGTCCGGAAAAAAGCTCCCAGAGTAATCTTCACACAACTTTATTGAACACACACAGGGCTACACCAGCATCTCCCCCTCTACGCGTTTCACCCTCTGTGAAAGGGTGAAACGCGTAGAGGGGGAGATGCTGGTGTAGCCCTGTGTGTGTTCAATAAAGTTGTGTGAAGATTACTCTGGGAGCTTTTTTCCGGACATGCGCAGTAGCGCCGTTTTCCTTCCAGTTTCCTGATACCTATTGACGGCGGCACGCAGGAGCTAACGAGGAGAGTGGGCCCCAAACCGGAGGAAAGCAGGTGAAGTATCATACCCCTCTCCCTGCACCGGTTATATCTGTGGCCTGGCATTACTCCCTCGCATGGCTCCAGTGTCTGAAGCATCCAGACCTGGTCAATTGCACTGATGCGCATGACAGACCTATTGTTACTTGAAGCAGGGAAATAACCTGAAACTCTGGAGAGAGAACAGCTTGATTTGAGGTCTGTTTTGCAAACCACATGTGTTATGAACTGTTGTGTTTATCATGCTGAAGAGAAGTTCTTTTATTTGCCATGCTGAAGACAAGGAATTTTGTTTTGTCTGCTGAAGAAAAGCTATTTTTGTTTTGTGTGCTGTATATCTTTTAAGGCTAAATAAATAAGCCTTGTCAAGAAACCCGCGTGTGTAGTTGCATGTACCCTGCAACAGACCCCATTCGGGGGCTCACCAGATTTGTTGGGGGAGTGGGAGGGATTGTGGGTGCGTTACGGTGAGGCTTTTCAGTAACACGCATCAGTAAACAAGAAGGAAGATCAGGTGAGATTATAAGGATATGGATCTGTGGCTGCCCATAATGATGCCTCGGAGGCCGGGTCCATTTGGGTCAGCGGCCGGCGGTTTGCAAAGCTCATGGCCTTCGGAGGGAGGGGGGAGGGGCGCCGGCTTTATAATGACAGCGCATGCAGGTTCAACAAGACCTGTAAGTTTTGCCACAAGCGTTCAACGTGTGGCAGAGACCACGCGGCTAGCAAGAGTTTCCGTAAGCAGTGTGGCAGGTACACATTAGAGCACGGCGGCGGTAAAGATGCTGGCATTCATTACATGGGGGGGGGTTGTGTTGGGGAGTAGGGAGTAGATTTTGGCGTGTTTAGGAGATTTAAATTCATGATTTGTTTCAGCACACGGGGGTTATTCGGGGACACGTCCTCTCCGATGTGTAACAGGCTGTGGCTGGGGCCCAGGTGTTCTGTGATCTTTCCACATTGGGGGGATGCCACGGGAGACCAGTACTTTTAACACCTTTACCTTCCGGATCAATTTCACTAGGCAGGACAAGATAGTGGAATAAAATTAGGTTTATTCTGGTAAAACTATCAGGCATAAAAAATAGCACAAAACAGGGAAAACATACCAAAGTCTTTAGCCTCACTAGGTGCACGGCGCCTGCTTCGGGAAGACTTACCCTGTCTGCTCCACAACCAGGAACACCACGGTACTATCTACGGGATTGATACCTGGCTTACCCTGCTGGCCGGATCTTCATTCGATTGTAGAACTTGGCCACGAGTCCCTAGAACTTGTCCTCAGCTAAGCTAGGCTTCCCTGGCACCTCAATACCTAGTGCTGTGCTATTCCGAGCAAAGCACTTTTGAAATCCCTCCAGCGCTTCACCGGACCAAGTCTAGGAATAGTCTGGTTCTCTGATTGGGCAGTCCCCTTACATAGACCTCGGTGTCCTATGTTTAACATGGAAGAGGGACTGGCGACCAATCAGAGAACAGATTGTAACTGCAACAGCCAATCATAAGCTGGAGGTTTGGTTTGCTGCACACGGCAGAGGAGGGGGCGTGCTGAGGGGTTCAGGTAGACAGCGAGCAGGAAATTCAAACTAGCCAATAGGAACCGTGTCTATGAGCAATGGCTTCCATTTGCCAGCCACATACCTCCCAGCTGAGAGAACAAAGAGTCTTCCCCAAGGGGAGCTTTGTCTCTGGACCTGGTTCTCCGCCCTTCCACGCTCACCAGATGCCCCTGCACTTTCGACTCCCATCCTCCCCTTTGATCCACTATCTCTGTGCAGGCATCCCGGCTAATCGAATTACCGGGATGGCCTTCATAGTGATTGTCAATGTTCCAAATTGACAAACGGGGTTCAGTTGATAATAAGTAGTTTATTTTAATACATAGTCTAGTATGATCATATTCATTCAAAAGTCCACAAGACTCTCTGCCAGGGAGTGTCCAGGCAGCCTCTTTATACATTTTTTTGTTCCTTTGTCTAAAACTGTTACTAGACAGATTATACTAACCCCTCCTTAATTCTTAAACCAATCATCTTGCAGCTCATTAAACTTGGTTAAAAATGGCCTCAAACAGCCATAAATAGGTTCCAGATTCCAACTCTCACTAGGAATATGGGCGTTACTTTAATCTCAATCTCTTGGAGTCTCACCCACGCCATATCCATTCGCAGTTGTTTTTCCCTCTCCTGGCAAGCATTTATTTGTTGTTGGGTCACATCAGGAGAGTATTATTATACAAGAGAGATTTCTGTTTATTCTTCCTATATATCTTCTTAGTGGGGCATGGAGAGAATAACATTAACGGTTAGATTGGTGATCAATCCTTTAATGCAAAGGATAAGAAGGATTATGACAACAACCACACATACACATATAATCATCACCACACAAGTTTCGCTTCTAGTAATTTAAACCATGTGCCAAATCCCAAATTCCTGCTATAGAATACTTTTCAAAAAGTCTTCCAATTTAAATACTATTCTTTTTATACCTAGTATATCATGTATAATATTAGCCGTATTGTCAGATATATAAATACCACATTTTCTCCACCACTACACAAAATATTTCTACTCTTATAGTTATGTAACCCCTTTCTCCTCCCCCCCCCCTAGACTCAACTGATGTATCTAGGGTGCTTGAGGGCGGATTACATGGTTGTGAGTGGTGGTGCATACCTGTGAGGAACAGGAGGGCCTGAGCTTCCCGCGATGTTATGGGGGAGACAGGACTCGGCTTCTGAGGTATTGGCCTCCATGGTATCTTAGTGGTGCAGCGCCTCCATCTCCTATAATTCCCAGGGATGTGGGAAGAGACCCTTATAGAAGAACCCCCTTGGTCCCGGGGTGAATGCTCCAGAATCACACGGCACAGTGGTGAAAAGTAACAGAGCCTTTATTGTACTCCTGTAGCAGGCACGAAATAGCAGCACACAGGCAGATGTGCAGGTACACGGTACACCTCCTCCTCCTCCTCCTCTCCCGCCAGATCGCTCTCCGCAGGATGGTCTGAGGGGTATATTTCTCCCTGCCTCCACCCGCAACCGAGGGCACCACGGGTGGGGCTAGCTCTTCCCTCACCCCCTAATCAGGGCGAGAGGCATCGGTCCACCACTAGCTCGCTAGTCCCTAACTCCACAGGAACCTAGCTACACACTCTATAGTCTTGTCTGACTATCCAGCCAGACACTCCAACACTCCTCCGCTCCAAAACTAGACTCTCTTAGGACTAACCCAGACTGACCTCCTCACCGGCAGGGACAGCCACCTAAGTTTGGTCAGCCCCGCCCCTATGACATCAACAAGACACCCCCCCTCTGCACGGGGTCGCTGTTTACAGGGGGCTACATTCTCCCAATGGTCCCCACTTGGACCTCGCTTTGGCAGTACCATCCTGCAGTGAAAAACCTGGGGAACAAACACAGGTTATACACATCTTAATCAAACATTTATGAGGTAGTATTTGTCACACAACTGAAACCCAGTTACTCCTAACATGGCGAACCTAATAATAATGCTTTGGGTCCGGCTTCCTTATCTTCCTGCCGTTGTGATCAGTGACCGTTACAGCAAACGACTGAACTGACCCATGTTCTGGTCGATAATTCACACCATGCATGTAGATACATCTCACTATGCTCCATATGCGTACTAGCTCGCTGATCTTATCCTCATTATGATAACCGGCCTTACCGAACTTGATCCGTAAGTACTCTTGGACTGCTTCCCTAAGCCAATTGTCCCGGTTCTCTTCAATCTCTCGTATGATAGGCTCAGGCACATAAGGGTACTCATAACTGTGTGACTTTCTGTATCTGGCCACTATGGCTCTGTCAGCCCTACTCAACTTGGTAAGCGTTCTGTGACCCACCCTGCTTGGCAGTACCCAAAACTATGGCTCTTCTGGAGCTACTTCGTCGTACAAAATACTAGGGCCTTGGGGTACAATAAGCTTCTGCTCTATTTCCCTGTACCTATGGTCTAACTCATCCTCCACCTCTTGTTGAGTGAAAGAACCAGCCACCCACCAATGATCAACAACAATATTTTTGATTAATAGGAACCGCGTACGGTCCATCCCTTCGTGGTAACCAGTGAATAGGGGTGCCCACCACTTGTCGCGGTGTTCGTATTCTGTGACACGCTTCGTGTGTTCTCCCTCTGACTCTACCTGAGACGATACACCGGACATACCCGCATCAGTAGACCGCGAGCAATCTCTCCTCCCCTTAGCATTTATGTACACTGTCGGATTCAATTTGTGCACCAGTGGTCTGGAAGGCCCAGTGTCTGCTGGAGTATGCGAGCCGCGAGCTCTCCCTCTAGCTGTAGGACAAAATGGTACAGGGTTAGGCACAGGTATTCTACTTGACTATGGTATCTCCCCATCAGATCCCACATCACTTAGTTCCAAATCCCACAAGTCCTTAGAGTATTTGGGGAATTTACACAACTTATCCCTGGTAGGTCCCAGTGGCACCTCTTGTGACGGAGCAGGGGCAGTGGCCGGGGCAGTGGAACTAGGGGCTGGGGTTGGGGAAACGTCAAGATCAGTGTCCAGCAAACGGGTAATCCCGCGACCAAGGGACCCTCTCCTTGACTCGTTCTCCGCAGACTCCTTGTTTCTCTCGATGAGCCGCGGCTCCGTAGGTTAGCCAGGGCAAGGGCCGCTTCGATACTCTGGGTTGAAAACATCATTCACGGCCTTCTCTTTCCAGTGGAACCGGATGCGATGTCATCAGGGGTGCCCGCCGAGTCACCATCCGCCCCGTGGTCACGCACCGGACGTGCGTCGAGGACCGGCATGGGCGTTGGCAGAGCATCCGCGGTACTGCCGAACAAGTAGGCCTCAAGCCTCTCCTTCTCGTCTTCCGTGGTTATGGTCTCCTCCTGGCGGGAATAAGGGGGTGATGGACACTCCTTACCGCTCCGCTGGCTTTTGATGAGATCGGGCTCCTCGAGGGTCTTATCGATCGCCCCCTCCTCAGCACTGGGAGTCACCACGGTTGTGGGACTGATCCGGGTCACCACGGTTGTGGGACTGATCCGGGCCTCAGGCCGCACCAGCGCCCGCTGACGGACGGGATCCATGCTCGGCTGCTCCTCTTTAACCCGCGACCAACGCTTCTTGATCTTTAGTCCCCATACTGTGTTTTTAAAAGACAAAGGAGGCATCCCGTGGGGTCGTCGCATTTTTTTGTTGTTTGTTGGATGGCATGAGCGTACTGTAATTGGTCAATGAGTTTTTAATAATATTTACAAATATTTATAAAAAACAATAGTTACATAAAAGTGATACAACAATATTCATACAAAATACAAAATATTTACTACCGTACAGTAAATGCAAATGTGAACAAAAAGGAAATACATTTGTATTAAAAAGTAAATGAAAAGTAATGCCCCATGTGAGGATCGAACTCACGACCTTCAGATTATGAGACTGACGCGCTACCTACTGCGCTAATGAGGCATATACTTTTAGTTATGAAAAAGAAATGAACAAATTGCCAGAATCAATATTACATTAAAAAAGCTGTTTTTACGCACACTGTAACTATGTCCTATATCTGCACGCAAACATGATTTGCTAAATAATGGTTTAGTATTTAAAAATAATAACACCTGCGTTGGCCAGGAACCCGAACCCAGGTCAACTGCTTGGAAGGCAGCTATGCTCACAATTATACCACCAATTAGCTTTCTTTTCCTCGTTTTGAAATATTTGAGCATTCACTGGTATTTTATTGGTAGTAAAGCAGTAAGAAAGATTGCACAATTGAAATTATAATGAAATATCATAAGAAACTATGGCCTCCTAAGCCAGGGATTGTGGGTTCCAGTCCCATCTGGGTTTTTTTCCCCAATAGTAATAGAAATAACATTTTTAAATAAATTGGTTCTGTACTATGAGAACAAACTTGTAGCATACATTTTTTTTTAAATGTTTGAAAGACATTTTTAATGTTTCTATTGTACTGTAGGAAGCGTTTCCAAAGAGACAGCCCCCTTCTCCTTCTGATAGGCTCTGACTCTTGAGCCCCGCCCTCTCCCTAGCAGTTCACCAATTGTATCTACTGTAGTAACTGCTCAGTCAATCACAATGCAGAAATACATTTGTTTTTTTTAAACAGCAGCTTGAACTGCAGCTTTAAACGTAATGGATTAAACCCGACCTTTCTCATTTTGCAGTTGCCAAATCTGGGATCCTACACCAATACCCTCTTCTATCTTCGGGAGGAGGGACAATGTGAAAAAAGCAATGGTCGTTAGTTAAGGTTTGCCTTACCGAACGCTTCCACCCATGAACGTCAGGTGAACATTTGTAAAAATCATAGTTCGAAATTAAATATTCATATATTTCTGATAAAATCGCCAGCTTATCTGTTGCAGCATTAATTGCAGAACATATTAAAAATGCATAACTACAGTCAGGTTTCTTATACGTTTATGGTGTACACATGGTGTCTAGTTCAGTCAGCAATTGTGCAGGGATAAGAAGGTAGAAAAAAGCCCACAACATTGTGTTTTAGAGGTTTTTATTATGCAACGCCTAAGTTTGATAACGTCTTCAGCGTCTTTAAGGACCAAGATCGATTCACAATGGACCACTGTGGTTCTGTAGACTTGGCTTTTATTTGTTTTTTAAACACCTGCAAATTGACGCAGTAGCACAGTACTGTACACATTAGTATTCATTCATTTCTGCCACCTGGCAGATACGCGAAGAATTGCACCCAAAGAAATCAGAATCCAGGTAATTCAAGGAAATCAACCGCGGTAAACAAAGGTGTGACTGGTGTGATTGGTGGCAATATTCATACAAAATACCAAATATTTTCTACCATAAATGCAAATGTGAACAAAAAATAAATATATTTGACCATCCCATCTGGTGTCGTGCATGCACCACTTATTAGCCTTTTAATGTTTTCTTCGTCCACTTCTTTTCTGGATGTTAATTAATTGTACAAAAAAATAGTTGAAGTCCAAAAAGATTTATGTTACACTTCATAACTCTGGAGTTTTGATGCTTACAAAATTAGCCTTTATATAGGTATGTCGTCCTTGCCAAAAAGTTAAAATGATTCCGAGTTGAGTCACTAGGATGTCATCAAAAAGAGATAAAACTAGCACAAACCACATACATATATCAGCACGCAAATATGATTTCATAATAATGTTTTAGTATTTAAAAATAGCAACACCTGCGTTGGCCGGGAATCAAACCCGGGTCAACTGCTTGGAAGGCAGCTATGCTCACCACTATACCACCAACGCTGTATAAAGATAGCATAAATGGCAGTTATAAAAAAGAATTAAGACTGGAAAAATTAGGTGCATGTGTGCATGTTTGCATGTGGAGAGCAAAGACGCCACCAGTGAAATGGTGTCTGTCTAAGTATTAGAAAAAGGAAGTTATGAGTGCATTTATATATTGAGGCAAGATTTTCAGGAAGAGAGCGGAGCCTCTGTAAGCTCCGTACCCCCCATAAATAATCAAGGGCCCCAAGTTTGTGCACCCCTGCCTTAATAAACCATTTTTATAGGAATAATAGTATATAAAAAACAACACATTTCCAAAGCTCTAGTGCTGTATTAAATTATTCTTCTCTCTAAATAAGAGAAATCTAATGGGGAATCAGAATCTGATCAAAGTAAAAACGCTCGTTCTCTGCCACATGACTTGAAACACTAAATGATCTAGTACTCCTCTTTGGTACGGATATAGTGCAGACGTGTGATCACATTCCGTGGCTTTGCTAGGTCAAGATTTTTAGGTCTAGGAAGCCTGTGAGCTCTGTCCATCATGAGTTTATCTACCAATGTTTCTGGTAGAAGGGACGTGAAAATCCAGGTAAGATATGTGTCTAATTTGGCATTGTCCACTTCTTCCGGCACTCCTCTGATCTGCAGATTGTTGTGTCTTGACCGGTTCTCTGTGTTCTCCAGTTTCTCAAAGATTATTTTAACTTGGGATTTTAGCTCATGGACTTCCTGGGCCTGGGTTTCTTGAGCATGAGCGGTTGTAGCTACCTTCTCTTCCAAGTCCGCAATATGGTCTCCTATAGACGCTATTTTGTGTTTGAGACTGCGGTGGATGCTGTGTATCTCAGAGTGAAAAGAGCTCTTGATATCCTGAACAAATACCAGCATTTCTTTATGAGTGAGTGGGGTGTCTACTTCCTCCTTGGAGTCTGGTTCTGGGTCTGCGTCTTCACCCGCGACCAACGCTTCTTGATCTTTAGTCCCCATACTGTGTTTTTAAAAGACAAAGGAGGCATCCCGTGGGGTCGTTGCATTTTTTTGTTGTTTGTTCGATGGCATGAGCGTACTGTAATTGGTCAATGAGTTTTTATTAATATTTACAAATATTTATAAAAAAACAATAGTTACATAAAAGTGATACAACAATATTCATACAAAATACAAAATATTTACTACCGTAGAGTAAATGCAAATGTGAACAAAAAGGAAATACATTTGTATTAAAAAGTAAATGAAAAGTAATGCCCCATGTGAGGATCGAACTCACGACCTTCAGATTATGAGACTGACGCGCTACCTACTGCGCTAATGAGGCATATACTATTAGTTATGAAAAAGAAATGAACAAATTGCCAGAATCAATATTACATTAAAAAAGCTGTTTTTACGCACACTGTAACTATGTCCTATATCTGCACGCAAACATGATTTGCTAAATAATGGTTTAGTATTTAAAAATAATAACACCTGCGTTGGCCAGGAACCCGAACCCAGGTCAACTGCTTGGAAGGCAGCTATGCTCACAATTATACCACCAATTAGCTTTCTTTTCCTCGTTTTGAAATATTTGAGCATTCACTGGTATTTTATTGGTAGTAAAGCAGTAAGAATGATTGCACAATTGAAATTATAATGAAATATCATAAGAAACTATGGCCTCTTAAGCCAGGGATTGTGGGTTCGAGTCCCATCTGGTTTTTTTTCCCCAATAGTAATAGAAATAACATTTTTAAATAAATTAGTTCTGTACTATGAGAACAAACTTGTAGCAAACATTTTTTTTTTAAATGTTTGAAAGACATTTTTAATGTTTCTATTGTACTGTAGGAAGCGTTTCCAAAGAGACAGCCCCCTTCTCCTTCTGATAGGCTCTGGCTCTTGAGCCCCGCCCTCTCCCTAGCAGTTCACCAATTGTATCTACTGTAGTAACTGCTCAGTCAATCACAATGCAGGAATACATTTGTTTTTTTTTAAACAGCAGCTTGAACTGCAGCTTTAAACGTAATGGATTAAACCCGACCTTTCTCATTTTGCAGTTGCCAAATCTGGGATCATACACCAATACCCTCTTCTATCTTCGGGAGGAGGGACAATGCGAAAAAAGCAATGGTCGTTAGTTAAGGTTTGCCTTACCGAATGCTTCCACCTATGAACGTCAGGTGAACATTTGTAAAAATCATAGTTCGAAATGAAATATTCATATATTTCTGATAAATTCGCCAGCTTATCTGTTGCAGCATTAATTGCAGAACATATTAAAAATGCATAACTACAGTCAGGTTTCTTATACGTTTACGGTGTACACATGGTGTCTAGTTCAGTCAGCAATTGTGCAGGGATAAGAATGTAGAAAAAAGCCCACAACATTGTGTTTTAGAGGTTTTTATTATGCAACGCCTAAGTTTGATAACGTCTTCAGCGTCTTTAAGGATCAAGATCGATTCACAATGGACCACTGTGGTTCTGTAGACTTGGCTTTTATTTGTTTTTTAAACACCTGCAAATTGACGCAGTTGCACAGTACTGTACACATTAGTATTCATTCATTTCTGCCACCTGGCAGATACGCGAAGAATTGCACCCAAAGAAATCAGAATCCAGGTAATTCAAGGAAATCAACCGCGGTAAACAAAGGTGTGACTGGTGTGATTGGTGGCAATATTCATACAAAATACCAAATATTTACTACCATAAATGCAAATGTGAACAAAAAATAAATATATTTGACCATCCCATCTGGTGTCGCGCATGCACCACTTATTAGCCTTTTAATGTTTTCTTCGTCCCCTTCTTTTCTGGATGTTAATTAATTGTAGAAAAAAATAGTTGAAGTCCAAAAAGATTTATGTTACACTTCATAACTCTGGAGTTTTGATGCTTACAAAATTAGCCTTTATATAGGTATGTCGTCCTTGCCAAAAAGTTAAAATGATTCCGAGTTGAGTCACTAGGAAGTCATCAAAAAGAGATAAAACTAGCACAAACCACATACATATATCAGCACGCAAATATGATTTCATAATAATGTTTTAGTATTTAAAAATAGCAACACCTGCGTTGGCCGGGAATCGAACCCGGGTCAACTGCTTGGAAGGCAGCTATGCTCACCACTATACCACCAACGCTGTATAAAGATAGCAGAAATGGCAGTTATAAAAAAGAATTAAGACTGGAAAATTAGGTGCATGTGTGCATGTTTGCATGTGGAGAGCAAAGACGCCACCAGTGAAATGGCGTCTGTCTAAGTATTAGAAAAAGGAAGTTATGAGTGCATTTATATATTGAGGCAAGATTTTCAGGAAGAGAGCGGAGCCTCTGTAAGCTCCGTACCCCCCATAAATAATCAAGGGCCCCAAGTTTGTGCACCCCTGCCTTAATAAACCATTTTTATAGGAATAATAGTATATAAAAAACAACACATTTCCAAAGCTCTAGTGCTGTATTAAATTATTCTTCTCTCTAAATAAGAGAAATCTAATGGGGAATCAGAATCTGATCAAAGTAAAAACGCTCGTTCTCTGCCACATGACTTGAAACACTAAATGATCTAGTACTCCTCTTTGGTACGGATATAGTGCAGACGTGTGATCACATTCCGTGGCTTTGCTAGGTCAAGATTTTTAGGTCTAGGAAGCCTGTGAGCTCTGTCCATCATGAGTTTATCTACCATGTTTCTGGTAGAAGGGACGTGAAAATCCAGGTAAGATATGTGTCTAATTTGGCATTGTCCACTTCTTCTGGCACTCCTCTGATCTGCAGATTGTTGTGTCTTGACCGGTTCTCTGTGTTCTCCAGTTTCTCAAAGATTATTTTAACTTGGGGTTTTAGCTCATGGACTTCCTGGGCCTGGGTTTCTTGAGCATGAGCGTTTGTAGCTACCTTCTCTTCCAAGTCCGCAATATGGTCTCCTATAGACGCTATTTTGTCTTTGAGACTGCGGTGGATGCTGTGTATCTCAGAGTGAAAAGAGCTCTTGATATCCTGAACAAATACCAGCATTTCTTTATGAGTGATTGGGGTGTCTACTTCCTCCTTGGAGTCTGGTTCTGGGTCTGCGTCTTCACCTGCGACCAACGCTTCTTGATCTTTAGTCCCCATACTGTGTTTTTAAAAGACAAAGGAGGCATCCCGTGGGGTCGTTGCATTTTTTTGTTGTTTGTTGGATGGCATGAGCGTACTGTAATTGGTCAATGAGGTTTTATTAATATTTACAAATATTTATAAAAAACAATAGTTACATAAAAGTGATACAACAATATTCATACAAAATACAAAATATTTACTACCGTACAGTAAATGCAAATGTGAACAAAAAGGAAATACATTTGTATTAAAAAGTAAATGAAGAGTAATGCCCCATGTGAGGATCGAACTCACGACATTCAGATTATGAGACTGACGCGCTACCTACTGCGCTAATGAGGCATATACTATTAGTTATGAAAAAGAAATGAACAAATTGCCAGAATCAATATTACATTAATAAAGCTGTTTTTACGCACACTGTAACTATGTCCTATATCTGCACGCAAACATGATTTGCTAAATAATGGTTTAGTATTTAAAAATAATAACACCTGCGTTGGCCAGGAACCCGAACCCATGTCAACTGCTTGGAAGGCAGCTATGCTCACAATTATACCACCAATTACCTTTCTTTTCCTCGTTTTGAAATATTTGAGCATTCACTGGTATTTTATTGGTAGTAAAGCAGTAAGAATGATTGCACAATTGAAATTATAATGAAATATCATAAGAAACTATGGCCTCTTAAGCCAGGGATTGTGGGTTCGAGTCCCATCTGGTTTTTTTTCCCCAATAGTAATAGAAATAACATTTTTAAATAAATTAGTTCTGTACTATGAGAACAAACTTGTAGCATACATTTTTTTTTTAAATGTTTGAAAGACATTTTTAATGTTTCTATTGTACTGTAGGAAGCGTTTCCAAAGAGACAGCCCCCTTCTCCTTCTGATAGGCTCTGGCTCTTGAGCCCCGCCCTCTCCCTAGCAGTTCACCAATTGTATCTACTGTAGTAACTGCTCAGTCAATCACAATGCAGGAATACATTTGTTTTTTTTAAACAGCAGCTTGAACTGCAGCTTTAAACGTAATGGATTAAACCCGACCTTTCTCATTTTGCAGTTGCCAAATCTGGGATCATACACCAATACCCTCTTCTATCTTCGGGAGGAGGGACAATGCGAAAAAAGCAATGGTCGTTAGTTAAGGTTTGCCTTACCGAATGCTTCCACCCATGAACGTCAGGTGAACATTTGTAAAAATCATAGTTCGAAATGAAATATTCATATATTTCTGATAAAGTCGCCAGCTTATCTGTTGCAGCATTAATTGCAGAACATATTAAAAATGCATAACTACAGTCAGGTTTCTTATACGTTTACGGTGTACACATGGTGTCTAGTTCAGTCAGCAATTGTGCAGGGATAAAAATGTAGAAAAAAGCCCACAACATTGTGTTTTAGAGGTTTTTATTATGCAAGCCTAAGTTTGATAACGTCTTCAGCGTCTTTAAGGATCAAGATCGATTCACAATGGACCACTGTGGTTCTGTAGACTTGGCTTTTATTTGTTTTTTAAACACCTGCAAATTGACGCAGTTGCACAGTACTGTACACATTAGTATTCATTCATTTCTGCCACCTGGCAGATACGCGAAGAATTGCACCCAAAGAAATCAGAATCCAGGTAATTCAAGGAAATCAACCGCGGTAAACAAAGGTGTGACTGGTGTGATTGGTGGCAATATTCATACAAAATACCAAATATTTACTACCATAAATGCAAATGTGAACAATAAATAAATATATTTGACCATCCCATCTGGTGTCGCGCATGCACCACTTATTAGCCTTTTAATGTTTTCTTCGTCCACTTCTTTTCTGGATGTTAATTAATTGTACAAAAAAATAGTTGAAGTCCAAAAAGATTTATGTTACACTTCATAACTCTGGAGTTTTGATGCTTACAAAATTAGCCTTTATATATTTATGTCGTCCTTGCCAAAAAGTTAAAATGATTCCGAGTTGAGTCACTAGGAAGTCATCAAAAAGAGATAAAACTAGCACAAACCACATACATATATCAGCACGCAAATATGATTTCATAATAATGTTTTAGTATTTAAAAATAGCAACACCTGCGTTGGCCGGGAATCGAACCCGGGTCAACTGCTTGGAAGGCAGCTATGCTCACCACTATACCACCAACGCTGTATAAAGATAGCATAAATGGCAGTTATAAAAAAGAATTAAGACTGGAAAATTAGGTGCATGTGTGCATGTTTGCATGTGGAGAGCAAAGACGCCACCAGTGAAATGGCGTCTGTCTAAGTATTAGAAAAAGGAAGTTATGAGTGCATTTATATATTGAGGCAAGATTTTCAGGAAGAGAGCGGAGCCTCTGTAAGCTCCGTACCCCCCATAAATAATCAAGGGCCCCAAGTTTGTGCACCCCTGCCTTAATAAACCATTTTTATAGGAATAATAGTATATAAAAAACAACACATTTCCAAAGCTCTAGTGCTGTATTAAATTATTCTTCTCTCTAAATAAGAGAAATCTAATGGGGAATCAGAATCTGATCAAAGTAAAAACGCTCGTTCTCTGCCACATGACTTGAAACACTAAATGATCTAGTACTCCTCTTTGGTACGGATATAGTGCAGACGTGTGATCACATTCCGTGGCTTTGCTAGGTCAAGATTTTTAGGTCTAGGAAGCCTGTGAGCTCTGTCCATCATGAGTTTATCTACCATGTTTCTGGTAGAAGGGACGTGAAAATCCAGGTAAGATATGTGTCTAATTTGGCATTGTCCACTTCTTCTGGCACTCCTCTGATCTGCAGATTGTTGTGTCTTGACCGGTTCTCTGTGTTCTCCAGTTTCTCAAAGATTATTTTAACTTGGGGTTTTAGCTCATGGACTTCCTGGGCCTGGGTTTCTTGAGCATGAGCGTTTGTAGCTACCTTCTCTTCCAAGTCCGCAATATGGTCTCCTATAGACGCTATTTTGTCTTTGAGACTGCGGTGGATGCTGTGTATCTCAGAGTGAAAAGAGCTCTTGATATCCTGAACAAGTACCAGCATTTCTTTATGAGTGAGTGGGGTGTCTACTTCCTCCTTGGAGTCTGGTTCTGGGTCTGCGTCTTCACCCGCGACCAACGCTTCTTGATCTTTAGTCCCCATACTGTGTTTTTAAAAGACAAAGGAGGCATCCCGTGGGGTCGTTGCATTTTTTTGTTGTTTGTTGGATGGCATGAGCGTACTGTAATTGGTCAATGAGGTTTTATTAATATTTACAAATATTTATAAAAAACAATAGTTACATAAAAGTGATACAACAATATTCATACAAAATACAAAATATTTACTACCGTACAGTAAATGCAAATGTGAACAAAAAGGAAATACATTTGTATTAAAAAGTAAATGAAGAGTAATGCCCCATGTGAGGATCGAACTCACGACCTTCAGATTATGAGACTGACGCGCTACCTACTGCGCTAATGAGGCATATACTATTAGTTATGAAAAAGAAATGAACAAATTGCCAGAATCAATATTACATTAATAAAGCTGTTTTTACGCACACTGTAACTATGTCCTATATCTGCACGCAAACATGATTTGCTAAATAATGGTTTAGTATTTAAAAATAATAACACCTGCGTTGGCCAGGAACCCGAACCCAGGTCAACTGCTTGGAAGGCAGCTATGCTCACAATTATACCACCAATTAGCTTTCTTTTCCTCGTTTTGAAATATTTGAGCATTCACTGGTATTTTATTGGTAGTAAAGCAGTAAGAATGATTGCACAATTGAAATTATAATGAAATATCATAAGAAACTATGGCCTCTTAAGCCAGGGATTGTGGGTTCGAGTCCCATCTGGTTTTTTTTCCCCAATAGTAATAGAAATAACATTTTTAAATAAATTAGTTCTGTACTATGAGAACAAACTTGTAGCATACATTTTTTTTTTAAATGTTTGAAAGACATTTTTAATGTTTCTATTGTACTGTAGGAAGCGTTTCCAAAGAGACAGCCCCCTTCTCCTTCTGATAGGCTCTGGCTCTTGAGCCCCGCCCTCTCCCTAGCAGTTCACCAATTGTATCTACTGTAGTAACTGCTCAGTCAATCACAATGCAGGAATACATTTGTTTTTTTTAAACAGCAGCTTGAACTGCAGCTTTAAACGTAATGGATTAAACCCGACCTTTCTCATTTTGCAGTTGCCAAATCTGGGATCATACACCAATACCCTCTTCTATCTTCGGGAGGAGGGACAATGCGAAAAAAGCAATGGTCGTTAGTTAAGGTTTGCCTTACCGAATGCTTCCACCCATGAACGTCAGGTGAACATTTGTAAAAATCATAGTTCGAAATGAAATATTCATATATTTCTGATAAAGTCGCCAGCTTATCTGTTGCAGCATTAATTGCAGAACATATTAAAAATGCATAACTACAGTCAGGTTTCTTATACGTTTACGGTGTACACATGGTGTCTAGTTCAGTCAGCAATTGTGCAGGGATAAAAATGTAGAAAAAAGCCCACAACATTGTGTTTTAGAGGTTTTTATTATGCAACGCCTAAGTTTGATAACGTCTTCAGCGTCTTTAAGGATCAAGATCGATTCACAATGGACCACTGTGGTTCTGTAGACTTGGCTTTTATTTGTTTTTTAAACACCTGCAAATTGACGCAGTTGCACAGTACTGTACACATTAGTATTCATTCATTTCTGCCACCTGGCAGATACGCGAAGAATTGCACCCAAAGAAATCAGAATCCAGGTAATTCAAGGAAATCAACCGCGGTAAACAAAGGTGTGACTGGTGTGATTGGTGGAAATATTCATACAAAATACCAAATATTTACTACCATAAATGCAAATGTGAACAAAAAATAAATATATTTGACCATCCCATCTGGTGTCGCGCATGCACCACTTATTAGCCTTTTAATGTTTTCTTCGTCCACTTCTTTTCTGGATGTTAATTAATTGTACAAAAAAATAGTTGAAGTCCAAAAAGATTTATGTTACACTTCATAACTCTGGAGTTTTGATGCTTACAAAATTAGCCTTTATATATTTATGTCGTCCTTGCCAAAAAGTTAAAATGATTCCGAGTTGAGTCACTAGGAAGTCATCAAAAAGAGATAAAACTAGCACAAACCACATACATATATCAGCACGCAAATATGATTTCATAATAATGTTTTAGTATTTAAAAATAGCAACACCTGCGTTGGCCGGGAATCGAACCCGGGTCAACTGCTTGGAAGGCAGCTATGCTCACCACTATACCACCAACGCTGTATAAAGATAGCATAAATGGCAGTTATAAAAAAGAATTAAGACTGGAAAAATTAGGTGCATGTGTGCATGTTTGCATGTGGAGAGCAAAGACGCCACCAGTGAAATGGCGTCTGTCTAAGTATTAGAAAAAGGAAGTTATGAGTGCATTTATATATTGAGGCAAGATTTTCAGGAAGAGAGCGGAGCCTCTGTAAGCTCCGTACCCCCCATAAATAATCAAGGGCCCCAAGTTTGTGCCCCCCTGCCTTAATAAACCATTTTAATAGGAATAATAGTATATAAAAAACAACACATTTCCAAAGCTCTAGTGCTGTATTAAATTATTCTTCTCTCTAAATAATAGAAATCTAATGGGGAATCAGAATCTGATCAAAGTAAAAACACTCGTTCTCTGCCACATGACTTGAAACACTAAATGATCTAATACTCCTCTTTGGTACGGATATAGTGCAGACGTGTGATCACATCCCGTGGCTTTGCTAGGTCACGATTTTTAGGACTAGGAAGCCTGTGAGCTCTGTCCATCATGAGTTTATCTACCAATGTTTCTGGTAGAAGGGACGTGAAAATCTAGGTAAGATATGTGTCTAATTTGGCATTGTCCACTTCTTCCGGCACTCCTCTGATCTGCAGATTGTTGTGTCTTGACCGGTTCTCTGTGTTCTCCAGTTTCTCAAAGATTATTTTAACTTGGGGTTTTGGCTCATGGACTTCCTGGGCCTGGGTTTTTTGAGCATGAGCGTTTGTAGCTACCTTCTCTTCCAAGTCCGCAATATGGTCTCCTATAGACGCTATTTTGTCTTTGTGACTGCGGTGGATGCTGTGTATCTCAGAGTGAAAAGAGCTCTTGATATCCTGAACAAATACCAGCATTTCTTTATGAGTGAGTGGGGTGTCTACTTCCTCATTGGAGTCTGGTTCTGGGTCTGCGTCTTCACCCGCGACCAACGCTTCTTGATCATACTGTGTTTTTAAAAGACAAAGGAGGCATCCCGTGGGGTCGTCGCATTTTTTTGTTGTTTGTTGGATGGCATGAGCGTACTGTAATTGGTCAATGAGTTTTTATTAATATTTACAAATATTTATAAAAAAACAATAGTTACATAAAAGTGATACAACAATATTCATACAAAATACAAAATATTTACTACCGTACAGTAAATGCAAATGTGAACAAAAAGGAAATACATTTGTATTAAAAAGTAAATGAAAAGTAATGCCCCATGTGAGGATCGAACTCACGACCTTCAGATTATGAGACTGACGCGCTACCTACTGCGCTAACGAGGCATATACTTTTAGCTATGAAAAAGAAATTAACAAATTTCCAGAATCAATATTACTTTAAAAAAGCTGTTTTTACGCACACTGTAACTATGTCCTATATCTGCACGCAAACATGATTTGCTAAATAATGGTTTAGTATTTAAAAATAATAACACCTGCGTTGGCCAGGAACCCGAACCCAGGTCAACTGCTTGGAAGGCAGCTATGCTCAATTAGCTTTCTTTTCCTCGTTTTGAAATATTTGAGCATTCACTGGTATTTTATTGGTAGTAAAGCAGTAAGAATGATTGCACAATTGAAATTATAATGAAATATCATAAGAAACTATGGCCTCTTAAGCCAGGGATTGTGGGTTCGAGTCCCATCTGGTTTTTTTTCCCCAATAGTAATAGAAATAACATTTTTAAATAAATTAGTTCTGTACTATGAGAACAAACTTGTAGCATACATTTTTTTTTTAAATGTTTGAAAGACATTTTTAATGTTTCTATTGTACTGTAGGAAGCGTTTCCAAAGAGACAGCCCCCTTCTCCTTCTGATAGGCTCTGGCTCTTGAGCCCCGCCCTCTCCCTAGCAGTTCACCAATTGTATCTACTGTAGTAACTGCTCAGTCAATCACAATGCAGGAATACATTTGTTTTTTTTAAACAGCAGCTTGAACTGCAGCTTTAAACGTAATGGATTAAACCCGACCTTTCTCATTTTGCAGTTGCCAAATCTGGGATCATACACCAATACCCTCTTCTATCTTCGGGAGGAGGGACAATGCGAAAAAAGCAATGGTCGTTAGTTAAGGTTTGCCTTACCGAATGCTTCCACCCATGAACGTCAGGTGAACATTTGTAAAAATCATAGTTCGAAATGAAATATTCATATATTTCTGATAAAGTCGCCAGCTTATCTGTTGCAGCATTAATTGCAGAACATATTAAAAATGCATAACTACAGTCAGGTTTCTTATACGTTTACGGTGTACACATGGTGTCTAGTTCAGTCAGCAATTGTGCAGGGATAAGAATGTAGAAAAAAGCCCACAACATTGTGTTTTAGAGGTTTTTATTATGCAACGCCTAAGTTTGATAACGTCTTCAGCGTCTTTAAGGATCAAGATCGATTCACAATGGACCACTGTGGTTCTGTAGACTTGGCTTTTATTTGTTTTTTAAACACCTGCAAATTGACGCAGTTGCACAGTACTGTACACATTAGTATTCATTCATTTCTGCCACCTGGCAGATACGCGAAGAATTGCACCCAAAGAAATCAGAATCCAGGTAATTCAAGGAAATCAACCGCGGTAAACAAAGGTGTGACTGGTGTGATTGGTGGCAATATTCATTCAAAATACCAAATATTTACTACCATAAATGCAAATGTGAACAAAAAATAAATATATTTGACCATCCCATCTGGTGTCGCGCATGCACCACTTATTAGCCTTTTAATGTTTTCTTCGTCCACTTCTTTTCTGGATGTTAATTAATTGTACAAAAAAATAGTTGAAGTCCAAAAAGATTTATGTTACACTTCATAACTCTGGAGTTTTGATGCTTACAAAATTAGCCTTTATATAGGTATGTCGTCCTTGCCAAAAAGTTAAAATGATTCTGAGTTGAGTCACTAGGAAGTCATCAAAAAGAGATAAAACTAGCACAAACCACATACATATATCAGCACGCAAATATGATTTCATAATAATGTTTTAGTATTTAAAAATAGCAACACCTGCGTTGGCCGGGAATCGAACCCGGGTCAATTGCTTGGAAGGCAGCTATGCTCACCACTATACCACCAACGCTGTATAAAGATAGCATAAATGGCAGTTATAAAAAAGAATTAAGACTGGAAAATTAGGTGCATGTGTGCATGTTTGCATGTGGAGAGCAAAGACGCCACCAGTGAAATGGCGTCTGTCTAAGTATTAGAAAAAGGAAGTTATGAGTGCATTTATATATTGAGGCAAGATTTTCAGGAAGAGAGCGGAGCCTCTGTAAGCTCCGTACCCCCCATAAATAATCAAGGGCCCCAAGTTTGTGCACCCCTGCCTTAATAAACCATTTTTATAGGAATAATAGTATATAAAAAACAACACATTTCCAAAGCTCTAGTGCTGTATTAAATTATTCTTCTCTCTAAATAAGAGAAATCTAATGGGGAATCAGAATCTGATCAAAGTAAAAACGCTCCTTCTCTGCCACATGACTTGAAACACTAAATGATCTAGTACTCCTCTTTGGTACGGATATAGTGCAGACGTGTGATCACATTCCGTGGCTTTGCTAGGTCAAGATTTTTAGGTCTAGGAAGCCTGTGAGCTCTGTCCATCATGAGTTTATCTACCATGTTTCTGGTAGAAGGGACGTGAAAATCCAGGTAAGATATGTGTCTAATTTGGCATTGTCCACTTCTTCTGGCACTCCTCTGATCTGCAGATTGTTGTGTCTTGACCGGTTCTCTGTGTTCTCCAGTTTCTCAAAGATTATTTTAACTTGGGGTTTTAGCTCATGGACTTCCTGGGCCTGGGTTTCTTGAGCATGAGCGTTTGTAGCTACCTTCTCTTCCAAGTCCGCAATATGGTCTCCTATAGACGCTATTTTGTCTTTGAGACTGCGGTGGATGCTGTGTATCTCAGAGTGAAAAGAGCTCTTGATATCCTGAACAAGTACCAGCATTTCTTTATGAGTGAGTGGGGTGTCTACTTCCTCCTTGGAGTCTGGTTCTGGGTCTGCGTCTTCACCCGCGACCAACGCTTCTTGATCTTTAGTCCCCATACTGTGTTTTTAAAAGACAAAGGAGGCATCCCGTGGGGTCGTTGCATTTTTTTGTTGTTTGTTGGATGGCATGAGCGTACTGTAATTGGTCAATGAGGTTTTATTAATATTTACAAATATTTATAAAAAACAATAGTTACATAAAAGTGATACAACAATATTCATACAAAATACAAAATATTTACTACCGTACAGTAAATGCAAATGTGAACAAAAAGGAAATACATTTGTATTAAAAAGTAAATGAAGAGTAATGCCCCATGTGAGGATCGAACTCACGACCTTCAGATTATGAGACTGACGCGCTACCTACTGCGCTGACGCGCTACCTACTGCGCTAATGAGGCATATACTATTAGTTATGAAAAAGAAATGAACAAATTGCCAGAATCAATATTACATTAATAAAGCTGTTTTTACGCACACTGTAACTATGTCCTATATCTGCACGCAAACATGATTTGCTAAATAATGGTTTAGTATTTAAAAATAATAACACCTGCGTTGGCCAGGAACCCGAACCCAGGTCAACTGCTTGGAAGGCAGCTATGCTCACAATTATACCACCAATTAGCTTTCTTTTCCTCGTTTTGAAATATTTGAGCATTCACTGGTATTTTATTGGTAGTAAAGCAGTAAGAATGATTGCACAATTGAAATTATAATGAAATATCATAAGAAACTATGGCCTCTTAAGCCAGGGATTGTGGGTTCGAGTCCCATCTGGTTTTTTTTCCCCAATAGTAATAGAAATAACATTTTTAAATAAATTAGTTCTGTACTATGAGAACAAACTTGTAGCATACATTTTTTTTTTAAATGTTTGAAAGACATTTTTAATGTTTCTATTGTACTGTAGGAAGCGTTTCCAAAGAGACAGCCCCCTTCTCCTTCTGATAGGCTCTGGCTCTTGAGCCCCGCCCTCTCCCTAGCAGTTCACCAATTGTATCTACTGTAGTAACTGCTCAGTCAATCACAATGCAGGAATACATTTGTTTTTTTTAAACAGCAGCTTGAACTGCAGCTTTAAACGTAATGGATTAAACCTGACCTTTCTCATTTTGCAGTTGCCAAATCTGGGATCATACACCAATACCCTCTTCTATCTTCGGGAGGAGGGACAATGCGAAAAAAGCAATGGTCGTTAGTTAAGGTTTGCCTTACCGAATGCTTCCACCCATGAACGTCAGGTGAACATTTGTAAAAATCATAGTTCGAAATGAAATATTCATATATTTCTGATAAATTCGCCAGCTTATCTGTTGCAGCATTAATTGCAGAACATATTAAAAATGCATAACTACAGTCAGGTTTCTTATACGTTTACGGTGTACACATGGTGTCTAGTTCAGTCAGCAATTGTGCAGGGATAAAAATGTAGAAAAAAGCCCACAACATTGTGTTTTAGAGGTTTTTATTATGCAACGCCTAAGTTTGATAACGTCTTCAGCGTCTTTAAGGATCAAGATCGATTCACAATGGACCACTGTGGTTCTGTAGACTTGGCTTTTATTTGTTTTTTAAACACCTGCAAATTGACGCAGTTGCACAGTACTGTACACATTAGTATTCATTCATTTCTGCCACCTGGCAGATACGCGAAGAATTGCACCCAAAGAAATCAGAATCCAGGTAATTCAAGGAAATCAACCGCGGTAAACAAAGGTGTGACTGGTGTGATTGGTGGCAATATTCATACAAAATACCAAATATTTACTACCATAAATGCAAATGTGAACAAAAAATAAATATATTTGACCATCCCATCTGGTGTCGCGCATGCACCACTTATTAGCCTTTTAATGTTTTCTTCGTCCACTTCTTTTCTGGATGTTAATTAATTGTACAAAAAAATAGTTGAAGTCCAAAAAGATTTATGTTACACTTCATAACTCTGGAGTTTTGATGCTTACAAAATTAGCCTTTATATATTTATGTCGTCCTTGCCAAAAAGTTAAAATGATTCCGAGTTGAGTCACTAGGAAGTCATCAAAAAGAGATAAAACTAGCACAAACCACATACATATATCAGCACGCAAATATGATTTCATAATAATGTTTTAGTATTTAAAAATAGCAACACCTGCGTTGGCCGGGAATCGAACCCGGGTCAACTGCTTGGAAGGCAGCTATGCTCACCACTATACCACCAACGCTGTATAAAGATAGCATAAATGGCAGTTATAAAAAAGAATTAAGACTGGAAAAATTAGGTGCAAGTGTGCATGTTTGCATGTGGAGAGCAAAGACGCCACCAGTGAAATGGCGTCTGTCTAAGTATTAGAAAAAGGAAGTTATGAGTGCATTTATATATTGAGGCAAGATTTTCAGGAAGAGAGCGGAGCCTCTGTAAGCTCCGTACCCCCCATAAATAATCAAGGGCCGCAAGTTTGTGCACCCCTGCCTTAATAAACCATTTTTATAGGAATAATAGTATATAAAAAACAACACATTTCCAAAGCTCTAGTGCTGTATTAAATTATTCTTCTCTCTAAATAATAGAAATCTAATGGGGAATCAGAATCTGATCAAAGTAAAAACACTCGTTCTCTGCCACATGACTTGAAACACTAAATGATCTAATACTCCTCTTTGGTACGGATATAGTGCAGACGTGTGATCACATCCCGTGGCTTTGCTAGGTCATGATTTTTAGGACTAGGAAGCCTGTGAGCTCTGTCCATCATGAGTTTATCTACCAATGTTTCTGGTAGAAGGGACGTGAAAATCCAGGTAAGATATGTGTCTAATTTGGCATTGTCCACTTCTTCCGGCACTCCTCTGATCTGCAGATTGTTGTGTCTTGACCGGTTCTCTGTGTTCTCCAGTTTCTCAAAGATTATTTTAACTTGGGGTTTTGGCTCATGGACTTCCTGGGCCTGGGTTTTTTGAGCATGAGCGTTTGTAGCTACCTTCTCTTCCAAGTCCGCAATATGGTCTCCTATAGACGCTATTTTGTCTTTGTGACTGCGGTGGATGCTGTGTATCTCAGAGTGAAAAGAGCTCTTGATATCCTGAACAAATACCAGCATTTCTTTATGAGTGAGTGGGGTGTCTACTTCCTCCTTGGAGTCTGGTTCTGGGTCTGCGTCTTCACCCGCGACCAACGCTTCTTGATCATACTGTGTTTTTAAAAGACAAAGGAGGCATCCCGTGGGGTCGTCGCATTTTTTTGTTGTTTGTTGGATGGCATGAGCGTACTGTAATTGGTCAATGAGTTTTTATTAATATTTACAAATATTTATAAAAAACAATAGTTACATAAAAGTGATACAACAATATTCATACAAAATACAAAATATTTACTACCGTACAGTAAATGCAAATGTGAACAAAAAGGAAATACATTTGTATTAAAAAGTAAATGAAAAGTAATGCCCCATGTGAGGATCGAACTCACGACCTTCAGATTATGAGACTGACGCGCTACCTACTGCGCTAACGAGGCATATACTTTTAGCTATGAAAAAGAAATTAACAAATTTCCAGAATCAATATTACTTTAAAAAAGCTGTTTTTACGCACACTGTAACTATGTCCTATATCTGCACGCAAACATGATTTGCTAAATAATGGTTTAGTATTTAAAAATAATAACACCTGCGTTGGCCAGGAACCCGAACCCAGGTCAACTGCTTGGAAGGCAGCTATGCTCAATTAGCTTTCTTTTCCTCGTTTTGAAATATTTGAGCATTCACTGGTATTTTATTGGTAGTAAAGCAGTAAGAATGATTGCACAATTGAAATTATAATGAAATATCATAAGAAACTATGGCCTCTTAAGCCAGGGATTGTGGGTTCGAGTCCCATCTGGTTTTTTTTCCCCAATAGTAATAGAAATAACATTTTTAAATAAATTAGTTCTGTACTATGAGAACAAACTTGTAGCATACATTTTTTTTTTAAATGTTTGAAAGACATTTTTAATGTTTCTATTGTACTGTAGGAAGTGTTTCCAAAGAGACAGCCCCCTTCTCCTTCTGATAGGCTCTGGCTCTTGAGCCCCGCCCTCTCCCTAGCAGTTCACCAATTGTATCTACTGTAGTAACTGCTCAGTCAATCACAATGCAGGAATACATTTGTTTTTTTTAAACAGCAGCTTGAACTGCAGCTTTAAACGTAATGGATTAAACCCGACCTTTCTCATTTTGCAGTTGCCAAATCTGGGATCATACACCAATACCCTCTTCTATCTTCTATCTTCGGGAGGAGGGACAATGCGAAAAAAGCAATGGTCGTTAGTTAAGGTTTGCCTTACCGAATGCTTCCACCCATGAACGTCAGGTGAACATTTGTAAAAATCATAGTTCGAAATGAAATATTCATATATTTCTGATAAAGTCGCCAGCTTATCTGTTGCAGCATTAATTGCAGAACATATTAAAAATGCATAACTACAGTCAGGTTTCTTATACGTTTACGGTGTACACATGGTGTCTAGTTCAGTCAGCAATTGTGCAGGGATAAGAATGTAGAAAAAAGCCCACAACATTGTGTTTTAGAGGTTTTTATTATGCAACGCCTAAGTTTGATAACGTCTTCAGCGTCTTTAAGGATCAAGATCGATTCACAATGGACCACTGTGGTTCTGTAGACTTGGCTTTTATTTGTTTTTTAAACACCTGCAAATTGACGCAGTTGCACAGTACTGTACACATTAGTATTCATTCATTTCTGCCACCTGGCAGATACGCGAAGAATTGCACCCAAAGAAATCAGAATCCAGGTAATTCAAGGAAATCAACCGCGGTAAACAAAGGTGTGACTGGTGTGATTGGTGGCAATATTCATTCAAAATACCAAATATTTACTACCATAAATGCAAATGTGAACAAAAAATAAATATATTTGACCATCCCATCTGGTGTCGCGCATGCACCACTTATTAGCCTTTTAATGTTTTCTTCGTCCACTTCTTTTCTGGATGTTAATTAATTGTACAAAAAAATAGTTGAAGTCCAAAAAGATTTATGTTACACTTCATAACTCTGGAGTTTTGATGCTTACAAAATTAGCCTTTATATAGGTATGTCGTCCTTGCCAAAAAGTTAAAATGATTCTGAGTTGAGTCACTAGGAAGTCATCAAAAAGAGATAAAACTAGCACAAACCACATACATATATCAGCACGCAAATATGATTTCATAATAATGTTTTAGTATTTAAAAATAGCAACACCTGCGTTGGCCGGGAATCGAACCCGGGTCAATTGCTTGGAAGGCAGCTATGCTCACCACTATACCACCAACGCTGTATAAAGATAGCATAAATGGCAGTTATAAAAAAGAATTAAGACTGGAAAAATTAGGTGCATGTGTGCATGTTTGCATGTGGAGAGCAAAGACGCCACTAGTGAAATGGCGTCTGTCTAAGTATTAGAAAAAGGAAGTAATGAGTGCATTTATATATTGAGGCAAGATTTTCAGGAAGAGAGCGGAGCCTCTGTAAGCTCCGTACCCCCCATAAATAATCAAGGGCCGCAAGTTTGTGCACCCCTGCCTTAATAAACCATTTTTATAGGAATAATAGTATATAAAAAACAACACATTTCCAAAGCTCTAGTGCTGTATTAAATTATTCTTCTCTCTAAATAATAGAAATCTAATGGGGAATCAGAATCTGATCAAAGTAAAAACACTCGTTCTCTGCCACATGACTTGAAACACTAAATGATCTAATACTCCTCTTTGGTACGGATATAGTGCAGACGTGTGATCACATCCCGTGGCTTTGCTAGGTCACGATTTTTAGGACTAGGAAGCCTGTGAGCTCTGTCCATCATGAGTTTATCTACCAATGTTTCTGGTAGAAGGGACGTGAAAATCTAGGTAAGATATGTGTCTAATTTGGCATTGTCCACTTCTTCCGGCACTCCTCTGATCTGCAGATTGTTGTGTCTTGACCGGTTCTCTGTGTTCTCCAGTTTCTCAAAGATTATTTTAACTTGGGGTTTTAGCTCATGGACTTCCTGGGCCTGGGTTTTTTGAGCATGAGCGTTTGTAGCTACCTTCTCTTCCAAGTCCGCAATATGGTCTCCTATAGACGCTATTTTGTCTTTGTGACTGCGGTGGATGCTGTGTATCTCAGAGTGAAAAGAGCTCTTGATATCCTGAACAAATACCAGCATTTCTTTATGAGTGAGTGGGGTGTCTACTTCCTCATTGGAGTCTGGTTCTGGGTCTGCGTCTTCACCCGCGACCAATGCTTCTTGATCATACTGTGTTTTTAAAAGACAAAGGAGGCATCCCGTGGGGTCGTCGCATTTTTTTGTTGTTTGTTGGATGGCATGAGCGTACTGTAATTGGTCAATGAGTTTTTATTAATATTTACAAATATTTATAAAAAACAATAGTTACATAAAAGTGATACAACAATATTCATACAAAATACAAAATATTTACTACCGTACAGTAAATGCAAATGTGAACAAAAAGGAAATACATTTGTATTAAAAAGTAAATGAAAAGTAATGCCCCATGTGAGGATCGAACTCACGACCTTCAGATTATGAGACTGACGCGCTACCTACTGCGCTAACGAGGCATATACTTTTAGCTATGAAAAAGAAATTAACAAATTTCCAGAATCAATATTACTTTAAAAAAGCTGTTTTTACGCACACTGTAACTATGTCCTATATCTGCACGCAAACATGATTTGCTAAATAATGGTTTAGTATTTAAAAATAATAACACCTGCGTTGGCCAGGAACCCGAACCCAGGTCAACTGCTTGGAAGGCAGCTATGCTCACAATTATACCACCAATTAGCTTTCTTTTCCTCGTTTTGAAATATTTGAGCATTCACTGGTATTTTATTGGTAGTAAAGCAGTAAGAAAGATTGCACAATTGAAATTATAATGAAATATCATAAGAAACTATGGCCTCCTAACCCAGGGATTGTGAGTTCGAGTCCCATCTGGGTTTTTTCCCCCCAATAGTAATAGAAATAACATTTTTATATAAATTGGTTCTGTACTATGAGAACAAACTTGTAGCATACATTTTTTTTTAAAATGTTTGAAAGACATTTTTAATGTTTCTATTGTACTGTAGGAAGCGTTTCCAAAGTGACAGCCCCCTTCTCCTTCTGATAGGCTCTGGCTCTTGAGCCCCACCCTCTCCCTAGCAGTTCACCAATTGTATCTACTGTAGTAACTGCTCAGTCAATCACAATGCAGGAATACATTTGTTTTTTTTAAACAGCAGCTTGAACTGCAGCTTTAAATGTAATGGATTAAACCCGACCTTTCTCATTTTGCAGTTGCCAAATCTGGGATCATACACCAATACCCTCTTCTATCTTCGGGAGGAGGGACAATGCGAAAAAAGCAATGGTCGTTAGTTAAGGTTTGCCTTACCGAATGCTTCCACCCATGAACGTCAGGTGAACATTTGTAAAAATCATAGTTCGAAATGAAATATTCATATATTTCTGATAAAGTCGTCAGCTTATCTGTTGCAGCATTAATTGCAGAACATATTAAAAATGCATAACTACAGTCAGGTTTCTTATACGTTTACGGTGTACACATGGTGTCTAGTTCAGTCAGCAATTGTGCAGGGATAAAAATGTAGAAAAAAGCCCACAACATTGTGTTTTAGAGGTTTTTATTATGCAACGCCTAAGTTTGATAACGTCTTCAGCGTCTTTAAGGATCAAGATCGATTCACAATGGACCACTGTGGTTCTGTAGACTTGGCTTTTATTTGTTTTTTAAACACCTGCAAATTGACGCAGTTGCACAGTACTGTACACATTAGTATTCATTCATTTCTGCCACCTGGCAGATACGCGAAGAATTGCACCCAAAGAAATCAGAATCCAGGTAATTCAAGGAAATCAACCGCGGTAAACAAAGGTGTGACTGGTGTGATTGGTGGCAATATTCATACAAAATACCAAATATTTACTACCATAAATGCAAATGTGAACAAAAAATAAATATATTTGACCATCCCATCTGGTGTCGCGCATGCACCACTTATTAGCCTTTTAATGTTTTCTTCGTCCACTTCTTTTCTGGATGTTAATTAATTGTACAAAAAAATAGTTGAAGTCCAAAAAGATTTATGTTACACTTCATAACTCTGGAGTTTTGATGCTTACAAAATTAGCCTTTATATATTTATGTCGTCCTTGCCAAAAAGTTAAAATGATTCCGAGTTGAGTCACTAGGAAGTCATCAAAAAGAGATAAAACTAGCACAAACCACATACATATATCAGCACGCAAATATGATTTCATAATAATGTTTTAGTATTTAAAAATAGCAACACCTGCGTTGGCCGGGAATCGAACCCGGGTCAACTGCTTGGAAGGCAGCTATGCTCACCACTATACCACCAACGCTGTATAAAGATAGCATAAATGGCAGTTATAAAAAAGAATTAAGACTGGAAAAATTAGGTGCATGTGTGCATGTTTGCATGTGGAGAGCAAAGACGCCACCAGTGAAATGGCGTCTGTCTAAGTATTAGAAAAAGGAAGTTATGAGTGCATTTATATATTGAGGCAAGATTTTCAGGAAGAGAGCGGAGCCTCTGTAAGCTCCGTACCCCCCATAAATAATCAAGGGCCCCAAGTTTGTGCACCCCTGCCTTAATAAACCATTTTAATAGGAATAATAGTATATAAAAAACAACACATTTCCAAAGCTCTAGTGCTGTATTAAATTATTCTTCTCTCTAAATAATAGAAATCTAATGGGGAATCAGAATCTGATCAAAGTAAAAACACTCGTTCTCTGCCACATGACTTGAAACACTAAATTATCTAATACTCCTCTTTGGTACGGATATAGTGCAGACGTGTGATCACATCCCGTGGCTTTGCTAGGTCACGATTTTTAGGACTAGGAAGCCTGTAAGCTCTGTCCATCATGAGTTTATCTACCAATGTTTCTGGTAGAAGGGACGTGAAAATCCAGGTAAGATATGTGTCTAATCTGGCATTGTCCACTTCTTCCGGCACTCCTCTGATCTGCAGATTGTTGTGTCTTGACCGGTTCTCTGTGTTCTCCAGTTTCTCAAAGATTATTTTAACTTGGGGTTTTAGCTCATGGACTTCCTGGGCCTGGGTTTTTTGAGCATGAGCGTTTGTAGCTACCTTCTCTTCCAAGTCCGCAATATGGTCTCCTATAGACGCTATTTTGTCTTTGTGACTGCGGTGGATGCTGTGTATCTCAGAGTGAAAAGAGCTCTTGATATCCTGAACAAATACCAGCATTTCTTTATGAGTGAGTGGGGTGTCTACTTCCTCATTGGAGTCTGGTTCTGGGTCTGCGTCTTCACCCGCGACCAACGATTCTTGATCATACTGTGTTTTTAAAAGACAAAGGAGGCATCCCGTGGGGTCGTCGCATTTTTTTGTTGTTTGTTGGATGGCATGAGCGTACTGTAATTGGTCAATGAGTTTTTATTAATATTTACAAATATTTATAAAAAACAATAGTTACATAAAAGTGATACAACAATATTCATACAAAATACAAAATATTTACTACCGTACAGTAAATGCAAATGTGAACAAAAAGGAAATACATTTGTATTAAAAAGTAAATGAAAAGTAATGCCCCATGTGAGGATCGAACTCACGACCTTCAGATTATGAGACTGACGCGCTACCTACTGCGCTAACGAGGCATATACTTTTAGCTATGAAAAAGAAATTAACAAATTTCCAGAATCAATATTACTTTAAAAAAGCTGTTTTTACGCACACTGTAACTATGTCCTATATCTGCACGCAAACATGATTTGCTAAATAATGGTTTAGTATTTAAAAATAATAACACCTGCGTTGGCCAGGAACCCGAACCCAGGTCAACTGCTTGGAAGGCAGCTATGCTCACAATTATACCACCAATTAGCTTTCTTTTCCTCGTTTTGAAATATTTGAGCATTCACTGGTATTTTATTGGTAGTAAAGCAGTAAGAATGATTGCACAATTGAAATTATAATGAAATATCATAAGAAACTATGGCCTCTTAAGCCAGGGATTGTGGGTTCGAGTCCCATCTGGTTTTTTTCCCCCAATAGTAATAGAAATAACATTTTTAAATAAATTAGTTCTGTACTATGAGAACAAACTTGTAGCATACATTTTTTTTTTAAATGTTTGAAAGACATTTTTAATGTTTCTATTGTACTGTAGGAAGCGTTTCCAAAGAGACAGCCCCCTTCTCCTTCTGATAGGCTCTGGCTCTTGAGCCCCGCCCTCTCCCTAGCAGTTCACCAATTGTATCTACTGTAGTAACTGCTCAGTCAATCACAATGCAGGAATACATTTGTTTTTTTTAAACAGCAG
This sequence comes from Ascaphus truei, assembly GCF_040206685.1. Lineage (NCBI taxonomy): Eukaryota > Metazoa > Chordata > Amphibia > Anura > Ascaphidae > Ascaphus > Ascaphus truei. Next base: position 11,148,707 of record NC_134502.1, read on the forward strand.
CTTGAACTGCAGCTTTAAACGTAATGGATTAAACCCGACCTTTCTCATTTTGCAGTTGCCAAATCTGGGATCATACACCAATACCCTCTTCTATCTTCGGGAGGAGGGACAATGCGAAAAAAGCAATGGTCGTTAGTTAAGGTTTGCCTTACCGAATGCTTCCACCCATGAACGTCAGGTGAACATTTGTAAAAATCATAGTTCGAAATGAAATATTCTTATATTTCTGATAAAGTCGCCAGCTTATCTGTTGCAGCATTAATTGCAGAACATATTAAAAATGCATAACTACAGTCAGGTTTCTTATACGTTTACGGTGTACACATGGTGTCTAGTTCAGTCAGCAATTGTGCAGGGATAAGAATGTAGAAAAAAGCCCACAACATTGTGTTTTAGAGGTTTTTATTATGCAACGCCTAAGTTTGATAACGTCTTCAGCGTCTTTAAGGATCAAGATCGATTCACAATGGACCACTGTGGTTCTGTAGACTTGGCTTTTATTTGTTTTTTAAACACCTGCAAATTGACGCAGTTGCACAGTACTGTACACATTAGTATTCATTCATTTCTGCCACCTGGCAGATACGCGAAGAATTGCACCCAAAGAAATCAGAATCCAGGTAATTCAAGGAAATCAACCGCGGTAAACAAAGGTGTGACTGGTGTGATTGGTGGCAATATTCATTCAAAATACCAAATATTTACTACCATAAATGCAAATGTGAACAAAAAATAAATATATTTGACCATCCCATCTGGTGTCGCGCATGCACCACTTATTAGCCTTTTAATGTTTTCTTCGTCCACTTCTTTTCTGGATGTTAATTAATTGTACAAAAAAATAGTTGAAGTCCAAAAAGATTTATGTTACACTTCATAACTCTGGAGTTTTGATGCTTACAAAATTAGCCTTTATATAGGTATGTCGTCCTTGCCAAAAAGTTAAAATGATTCTGAGTTGAGTCACTAGGAAGTCATCAAAAAGAGATAAAACTAGCACAAACCACATACATATATCAGCACGCAAATATGATTTCATAATAATGTTTTAGTATTTAAAAATAGCAACACCTGCGTTGGCCGGGAATCGAACCCGGGTCAACTGCTTGGAAGGCAGCTATGCTCACCACTATACCACCAACGCTGTATAAAGATAGCATAAATGGCAGTTATAAAAAAGAATTAAGACTGGAAAAATTAGGTGCATGTGTGCATGTTTGCATGTGGAGAGCAAAGACGCCACCAGTGAAATGGCGTCTGTCTAAGTATTAGAAAAAGGAAGTTATGAGTGCATTTATATATTGAGGCAAGATTTTCAGGAAGAGAGCGGAGCCTCTGTAAGCTCCGTACCCCCCATAAATAATCAAGGGCCGCAAGTTTGTGCACCCCTGCCTTAATAAACCATTTTTATAGGAATAATAGTATATAAAAAACAACACATTTCCAAAGCTCTAGTGCTGTATTAAATTATTCTTCTCTCTAAATAATAGAAATCTAATGGGGAATCAGAATCTGATCAAAGTAAAAACACTCGTTCTCTGCCACATGACTTGAAACACTAAATGATCTAATACTCCTCTTTGGTACGGATATAGTGCAGACGTGTGATCACATCCCGTGGCTTTGCTAGGTCATGATTTTTAGGACTAGGAAGCCTGTGAGCTCTGTCCATCATGAGTTTATCTACCAATGTTTCTGGTAGAACGGACGTGAAAATCCAGGTAAGATATGTGTCTAATTTGGCATTGTCCACTTCTTCCGGCACTCCTCTGATCTGCAGATTGTTGTGTCTTGACCGGTTCTCTGTGTTCTCCAGTTTCTCAAAGATTATTTTAACTTGGGGTTTTAGCTCATGGACTTCCTGGGCCTGGGTTTTTTGAGCATGAGCGTTTGTAGCTACCTTCTCTTCCAAGTCCGCAATATGGTCTCCTATAGACGCTATTTTGTCTTTGTGACTGCGGTGGATGCTGTGTATCTCAGAGTGAAAAGAGCTCTTGATATCCTGTTCAAATACCAGCATTTCTTTATGAGTGAGTGGGGTGTCTACTTCCTCATTGCAGTCTGGTTCTGGGTCTGCGTCTTCACCCGCAACCAACGATTCTTGATCATACTGTGTTTTTAAAAGACAAAGGAGGCATCCCGTGGGGTCGTCGCATTTTTTTGTTGTTTGTTGGATGGCATGAGCGTACTGTAATTGGTCAATGAGTTTTTATTAATATTTACAAATATTTATAAAAAACAATAGTTACATAAAAGTGATACAACAATATTCATACAAAATACAAAAAATTTACTACCGTACAGTAAATGCAAATGTAAACAAAAAGTAAATACAATTGTATTAAAAAGTAAATGAAAAGTAATGCTCCATGTGAGGATCGAACTCACGACCTTCAGATTATGAGACTGACGCGCTACCTACTGCGCTAACGAGGCATATACTTTTAGCTATGAAAAAGAAATTAACAAATTTCCAGAATCAATATTACTTTAAAAAAGCTGTTTTTACGCACACTGTAACTATGTCCTATATCTGCACGCAAACATGATTTGCTAAATAATGGTTTAGTATTTAAAAATAATAACACCTGCGTTGGCCAGGAACCCGAACCCAGGTCAACTGCTTGGAAGGCAGCTATGCTCACAATTATACCACCAATTAGTTTCTTTTCCTCGTTTTGAAATATTTGAGCATTCACTGGTATTTTATTGGTAGTAAAGCAGTAAGAATGATTGCACAATTGAAATTATAATGAAATATCATAAGAAACTATGGCCTCTTAAACCAGGGATTGTGGGTTCGAGTCCCATCTGGTTTTTTTTCCCCAATAGTAATAGAAATAAAATTTTTAAATAAATTAGTTCTGTACTATGAGAACAAACTTGTAGCATACATTTTTTTTTTAAATGTTTGAAAGACATTTTTAATGTTTCTATTGTACTGTAGGAAGCGTTTCCAAAGAGACAGCCCCCTTCTCCTTCTGATAGGCTCTGGCTCTTGAGCCCCGCCCTCTCCCTAGCAGTTCACCAATTGTATCTACTGTAGTAACTGCTCAGTCAATCACAATGCAGGAATACATTTGTTTTTTTTAAACAGCAGCTTGAACTGCAGCTTTAAACGTAATGGATTAAACCCGACCTTTCTCATTTTGCAGTTGCCAAATCTGGGATCATACACCAATACCCTCTTCTATCTTCGGGAGGAGGGACAATGCGAAAAAAGCAATGGTCGTTAGTTAAGGTTTGCCTTACCGAATGCTTCCACTCATGAACGTCAGGTGAACATTTGTAAAAATCATAGTTCGAAATGAAATATTCATATATTTCTGATAAAGTCACCAGCTTATCTGTTGCAGCATTAATTGCAGAACATATTAAAAATGCATAACTACAGTCAGGTTTCTTATACGTTTACGGTGTACACATGGTGTCTAGTTCAGTCAGCAATTGTGCAGGGATAAGAATGTAGAAAAAAGCCCACAACATTGTGTTTTAGAGGTTTTTATTATGCAACGCCTAAGTTTGATAACGTCTTCAGCGTCTTTAAGGATCAAGATCGATTCACAATGGACCACTGTGGTTCTGTAGACTTGGCTTTTATTTGTTTTTTAAACACCTGCAAATTGACGCAGTTGCACAGTACTGTACACATTAGTATTCATTCATTTCTGCCACCTGGCAGATACGCGAAGAATTGCACCCAAAGAAATCAGAATCCAGGTAATTCAAGGAAATCAACCGCGGTAAACAAAGGTGTGACTGGTGTGATTGGTGGCAATATTCATTCAAAATACCAAATATTTACTACCATAAATGCAAATGTGAACAAAAAATAAATATATTTGACCATCCCATCTGGTGTCGCGCATGCACCACTTATTAGCCTTTTAATGTTTTCTTCGTCCACTTCTTTTCTGGATGTTAATTAATTGTACAAAAAAATAGTTGAAGTCCAAAAAGATTTATGTTACACTTCATAACTCTGGAGTTTTGATGCTTACAAAATTAGCCTTTATATAGGTATGTCGTCCTTGCCAAAAAGTTAAAATGATTCTGAGTTGAGTCACTAGGAAGTCATCAAAAAGAGATAAAACTAGCACAAACCACATACATATATCAGCACGCAAATATGATTTCATAATAATGTTTTAGTATTTAAAAATAGCAACACCTGCGTTGGCTGGGAATCGAACCCGGGTCAACTGCTTGGTAGGCAGCTATGCTCACCACTATACCACCAACGCTGTATAAAGATAGCATAAATGGCAGTTATAAAAAAGAATTAAGACTGGAAAAATTAGGTGCATGTGTGCATGTTTGCATGTGGAGAGCAAAGACGCCACCAGTGAAATGGCGTCTGTCTAAGTATTAGAAAAAGGAAGTTATGAGTGCATTTATATATTGAGGCAAGATTTTCAGGAAGAGAGCGGAGCCTCTGTAAGCTCCGTACCCCCCATAAATAATCAAGGGCCCCAAGTTTGTGCACCCCTGCCTTAATAAACCATTTTTATAGGAATAATAGTATATAAAAAACAACACATTTCCAAAGCTCTAGTGCTGTATTAAATTATTCTTCTCTCTAAATAATAGAAATCTAATGGGGAATCAGAATCTGATCAAAGTAAAAACACTCGTTCTCTGCCACATGACTTGAAACACTAAATGATCTAATACTCCTCTTTGGTACGGATATAGTGCAGACGTGTGATCACATCCCGTGGCTTTGCTAGGTCACGATTTTTAGGACTAGGAAGCCTGTGAGCTCTGTCCATCATGAGTTTATCTACCAATGTTTCTGGTAGAAGGGACGTGAAAATCCAGGTAAGATATGTGTCTAATTTGGCATTGTCCACTTCTTCCGGCACTCCTCTGATCTGCAGATTGTTGTGTCTTGACCGGTTCTCTGTGTTCTCCAGTTTCTCAAAGATTATTTTAACTTGGGGTTTTAGCTCATGGACTTCCTGGGCCTGGGTTTTTTGAGCATGAGCGTTTGTAGCTACCTTCTCTTCCAAGTCCGCAATATGGTCTCCTATAGACGCTATTTTGTCTTTGTGACTGCGGTGGATGCTGTGTATCTCAGAGTGAAAAGAGCTCTTGATATCCTGAACAAATACCAGCATTTCTTTATGAGTGAGTGGGGTGTCTACTTCCTCATTGGAGTCTGGTTCTGGGTCTGCGTCTTCACCCGCAACCAACGATTCTTGATCATACTGTGTTTTTAAAAGACAAAGGAGGCATCCCGTGGGGTCGTCGCATTTTTTTGTTGTTTGTTGGATGGCATGAGCGTACTGTAATTGGTCAATGAGTTTTTATTAATATTTACAAATATTTATAAAAAACAATAGTTACATAAAAGTGATACAACAATATTCATACAAAATACAAAAAATTTACTACCGTACAGTAAATGCAAATGTAAACAAAAAGTAAATACAATTGTATTAAAAAGTAAATGAAAAGTAATGCTCCATGTGAGGATCGAACTCACGACCTTCAGATTATGAGACTGACGCGCTACCTACTGCGCTAACGAGGCATATACTTTTAGCTATGAAAAAGAAATTAACAAATTTCCAGAATCAATATTACTTTAAAAAAGCTGTTTTTACGCACACTGTAACTATGTCCTATATCTGCACGCAAACATGATTTGCTAAATAATGGTTTAGTATTTAAAAATAATAACACCTGCGTTGGCCAGGAACCCGAACCCAGGTCAACTGCTTGGAAGGCAGCTATGCTCACAATTATACCACCAATTAGCTTTCTTTTCCTCGTTTTGAAATATTTGAGCATTCACTGGTATTTTATTGGTAGTAAAGCAGTAAGAATGATTGCACAATTGAAATTATAATGAAATATCATAAGAAACTATGGCCTCTTAAACCAGGGATTGTGGGTTCGAGTCCCATCTGGTTTTTTTTCCCCAATAGTAATAGAAATAACATTTTTAAATAAATTAGTTCTGTACTATGAGAACAAACTTGTAGCATACATTTTTTTTTTAAATGTTTGAAAGACATTTTTAATGTTTCTATTGTACTGTAGGAAGCGTTTCCAAAGAGACAGCCCCCTTCTCCTTCTGATAGGCTCTGGCTCTTGAGCCCCGCCCTCTCCCTAGCAGTTCACCAATTGTATCTACTGTAGTAACTGCTCAGTCAATCACAATGCAGGAATACATTTGTTTTTTTTAAACAGCAGCTTGAACTGCAGCTTTAAACGTAATGGATTAAACCCGACCTTTCTCATTTTGCAGTTGCCAAATCTGGGATCATACACCAATACCCTCTTCTATCTTCGGGAGGAGGGACAATGCGAAAAAAGCAATGGTCGTTAGTTAAGGTTTGCCTTACCGAATGCTTCCACTCATGAACGTCAGGTGAACATTTGTAAAAATCATAGTTCGAAATGAAATATTCATATATTTCTGATAAAGTCACCAGCTTATCTGTTGCAGCATTAATTGCAGAACATATTAAAAATGCATAACTACAGTCAGGTTTCTTATACGTTTACGGTGTACACATGGTGTCTAGTTCAGTCAGCAATTGTGCAGGGATAAGAATGTAGAAAAAAGCCCACAACATTGTGTTTTAGAGGTTTTTATTATGCAACGCCTAAGTTTGATAACGTCTTCAGCGTCTTTAAGGATCAAGATCGATTCACAATGGACCACTGTGGTTCTGTAGACTTGGCTTTTATTTGTTTTTTAAACACCTGCAAATTGACGCAGTTGCACAGTACTGTACACATTAGTATTCATTCATTTCTGCCACCTGGCAGATACGCGAAGAATTGCACCCAAAGAAATCAGAATCCAGGTAATTCAAGGAAATCAACCGCGGTAAACAAAGGTGTGACTGGTGTGATTGGTGGCAATATTCATTCAAAATACCAAATATTTACTACCATAAATGCAAATGTGAACAAAAAATAAATATATTTGACCATCCCATCTGGTGTCGCGCATGCACCACTTATTAGCCTTTTAATGTTTTCTTCGTCCACTTCTTTTCTGGATGTTAATTAATTGTACAAAAAAATAGTTGAAGTCCAAAAAGATTTATGTTACACTTCATAACTCTGGAGTTTTGATGCTTACAAAATTAGCCTTTATATAGGTATGTCATCCTTGCCAAAAAGTTAAAATGATTCTGAGTTGAGTCACTAGGAAGTCATCAAAAAGAGATAAAACTAGCACAAACCACATACATATATCAGCACGCAAATATGATTTCATAATAATGTTTTAGTATTTAAAAATAGCAACACCTGCGTTGGCTGGGAATCGAACCCGGGTCAACTGCTTGGAAGGCAGCTATGCTCACCACTATACCACCAACGCTGTATAAAGATAGCATAAATGGCAGTTATAAAAAAGAATTAAGACTGGAAAAATTAGGTGCATGTGTGCATGTTTGCATGTGGAGAGCAAAGACGCCACCAGTGAAATGGCGTCTGTCTAAGTATTAGAAAAAGGAAGTTATGAGTGCATTTATATATTGAGGCAAGATTTTCAGGAAGAGAGCGGAGCCTCTGTAAGCTCCGTACCCCCCATAAATAATCAAGGGCCGCAAGTTTGTGCACCCCTGCCTTAATAAACCATTTTTATAGGAATAATAGTATATAAAAAACAACACATTTCCAAAGCTCTAGTGCTGTATTAAATTATTCTTCTCTCTAAATAATAGAAATCTAATGGGGAATCAGAATCTGATCAAAGTAAAAACACTCGTTCTCTGCCACATGACTTGAAACACTAAATGATCTAATACTCCTCTTTGGTACGGATATAGTGCAGACGTGTGATCACATCCCGTGGCTTTGCTAGGTCATGATTTTTAGGACTAGGAAGCCTGTGAGCTCTGTCCATCATGAGTTTATCTACCAATGTTTCTGGTAGAAGGGACGTGAAAATCCAGGTAAGATATGTGTCTAATTTGGCATTGTCCACTTCTTCCGGCACTCCTCTGATCTGCAGATTGTTGTGTCTTGACCGGTTCTCTGTGTTCTCCAGTTTCTCAAAGATTATTTTAACTTGGGGTTTTGGCTCATGGACTTCCTGGGCCTGGGTTTTTTGAGCATGAGCGTTTGTAGCTACCTTCTCTTCCAAGTCCGCAATATGGTCTCCTATAGACGCTATTTTGTCTTTGTGACTGCGGTGGATGCTGTGTATCTCAGAGTGAAAAGAGCTCTTGATATCCTGAACAAATACCAGCATTTCTTTATGAGTGAGTGGGGTGTCTACTTCCTCATTGGAGTCTGGTTCTGGGTCTGCGTCTTCACCCGCGACCAACGCTTCTTGATCATACTGTGTTTTTAAAAGACAAAGGAGGCATCCCGTGGGGTCGTCGCATTTTTTTGTTGTTTGTTGGATGGCATGAGCGTACTGTAATTGGTCAATGAGTTTTTATTAATATTTACAAATATTTATAAAAAACAATAGTTACATAAAAGTGATACAACAATATTCATACAAAATACAAAATATTTACTACCGTACAGTAAATGCAAATGTAAACAAAAAGTAAATACAATTGTATTAAAAAGTAAATGAAAAGTAATGCTCCATGTGAGGATCGAACTCACGACCTTCAGATTATGAGACTGACGCGCTACCTACTGCGCTAACGAGGCATATACTTTTAGCTATGAAAAAGAAATTAACAAATTTCCAGAATCAATATTACTTTAAAAAAGCTGTTTTTACGCACACTGTAACTATGTCCTATATCTGCACGCAAACATGATTTGCTAAATAATGGTTTAGTATTTAAAAATAATAACACCTGCGTTGGCCAGGAACCCGAACCCAGGTCAACTGCTTGGAAGGCAGCTATGCTCACAATTATACCACCAATTAGCTTTCTTTTCCTCGTTTTGAAATATTTGAGCATTCACTGGTATTTTATTGGTAGTAAAGCAGTAAGAATGATTGCACAATTGAAATTATAATGAAATATCATAAGAAACTATGGCCTCTTAAACCAGGGATTGTGGGTTCGAGTCCCATCTGGTTTTTTTTCCCCAATAGTAATAGAAATAACATTTTTAAATAAATTAGTTCTGTACTATGAGAACAAACTTGTAGCATACATTTTTTTTTAAAATGTTTGAAAGACATTTTTAATGTTTCTATTGTACTGTAGGAAGCGTTTCCAAAGAGACAGCCCCCTTCTCCTTCTGATAGGCTCTGGCTCTTGAGCCCCGCCCTCTCCCTAGCAGTTCACCAATTGTATCTACTGTAGTAACTGCTCAGTCAATCACAATGCAGGAATACATTTGTTTTTTTTAAACAGCAGCTTGAACTGCAGCTTTAAACGTAATGGATTAAACCCGACCTTTCTCATTTTGCAGTTGCCAAATCTGGGATCATACACCAATACCCTCTTCTATCTTCGGGAGGAGGGACAATGCGAAAAAAGCAATGGTCGTTAGTTAAGGTTTGCCTTACCGAATGCTTCCACTCATGAACGTCAGGTGAACATTTGTAAAAATCATAGTTCGAAATGAAATATTCATATATTTCTGATAAAGTCACCAGCTTATCTGTTGCAGCATTAATTGCAGAACATATTAAAAATGCATAACTACAGTCAGGTTTCTTATACGTTTACGGTGTACACATGGTGTCTAGTTCAGTCAGCAATTGTGCAGGGATAAGAATGTAGAAAAAAGCCCACAACATTGTGTTTTAGAGGTTTTTATTATGCAACGCCTAAGTTTGATAACGTCTTCAGCGTCTTTAAGGATCAAGATCGATTCACAATGGACCACTGTGGTTCTGTAGACTTGGCTTTTATTTGTTTTTTAAACACCTGCAAATTGACGCAGTTGCACAGTACTGTACACATTAGTATTCATTCATTTCTGCCACCTGGCAGATACGCGAAGAATTGCACCCAAAGAAATCAGAATCCAGGTAATTCAAGGAAATCAACCGCGGTAAACAAAGGTGTGACTGGTGTGATTGGTGGCAATATTAATTCAAAATACCAAATATTTACTACCATAAATGCAAATGTGAACAAAAAATAAATATATTTGACCATCCCATCTGGTGTCGCGCATGCACCACTTATTAGCCTTTTAATGTTTTCTTCGTCCACTTCTTTTCTGGATGTTAATTAATTGTACAAAAAAATAGTTGAAGTCCAAAAAGATTTATGTTACACTTCATAACTCTGGAGTTTTGATGCTTACAAAATTAGCCTTTATATAGGTATGTCGTCCTTGCCAAAAAGTTAAAATGATTCTGAGTTGAGTCACTAGGAAGTCATCAAAAAGAGATAAAACTAGCACAAACCACATACATATATCAGCACGCAAATATGATTTCATAATAATGTTTTAGTATTTAAAAATAGCAACACCTGCGTTGGCTGGGAATCGAACCCGGGTCAACTGCTTGGTAGGCAGCTATGCTCACCACTATACCACCAACGCTGTATAAAGATAGCATAAATGGCAGTTATAAAAAAGAATTAAGACTGGAAAAATTAGGTGCATGTGTGCATGTTTGCATGTGGAGAGCAAAGACGCCACCAGTGAAATGGCGTCTGTCTAAGTATTAGAAAAAGGAAGTTATGAGTGCATTTATATATTGAGGCAAGATTTTCAGGAAGAGAGCGGAGCCTCTGTAAGCTCCGTACCCCCCATAAATAATCAAGGGCCCCAAGTTTGTGCACCCCTGCCTTAATAAACCATTTTTATAGGAATAATAGTATATAAAAAACAACACATTTCCAAAGCTCTAGTGCTGTATTAAATTATTCTTCTCTCTAAATAATAGAAATCTAATGGGGAATCAGAATCTGATCAAAGTAAAAACACTCGTTCTCTGCCACATGACTTGAAACACTAAATGATCTAATACTCCTCTTTGGTACGGATATAGTGCAGACGTGTGATCACATCCCGTGGCTTTGCTAGGTCACGATTTTTAGGACTAGGAAGCCTGTGAGCTCTGTCCATCATGAGTTTATCTACCAATGTTTCTGGTAGAAGGGACGTGAAAATCCAGGTAAGATATGTGTCTAATTTGGCATTGTCCACTTCTTCCGGCACTCCTCTGATCTGCAGATTGTTGTGTCTTGACCGGTTCTCTGTGTTCTCCAGTTTCTCAAAGATTATTTTAACTTGGGGTTTTAGCTCATGGACTTCCTGGGCCTGGGTTTTTTGAGCATGAGCGTTTGTAGCTACCTTCTCTTCCAAGTCCGCAATATGGTCTCCTATAGACGCTATTTTGTCTTTGTGACTGCGGTGGATGCTGTGTATCTCAGAGTGAAAAGAGCTCTTGATATCCTGAACAAATACCAGCATTTCTTTATGAGTGAGTGGGGTGTCTACTTCCTCATTGGAGTCTGGTTCTGGGTCTGCGTCTTCACCCGCAACCAACGATTCTTGATCATACTGTGTTTTTAAAAGACAAAGGAGGCATCCCGTGGGGTCGTCGCATTTTTTTGTTGTTTGTTGGATGGCATGAGCGTACTGTAATTGGTCAATGAGTTTTTATTAATATTTACAAATATTTATAAAAAACAATAGTTACATAAAAGTGATACAACAATATTCATACAAAATACAAAAAATTTACTACCGTACAGTAAATGCAAATGTAAACAAAAAGTAAATACAATTGTATTAAAAAGTAAATGAAAAGTAATGCTCCATGTGAGGATCGAACTCACGACCTTCAGATTATGAGACTGACGCGCTACCTACTGCGCTAACGAGGCATATACTTTTAGCTATGAAAAAGAAATTAACAAATTTCCAGAATCAATATTACTTTAAAAAAGCTGTTTTTACGCACACTGTAACTATGTCCTATATCTGCACGCAAACATGATTTGCTAAATAATGGTTTAGTATTTAAAAATAATAACACCTGCGTTGGCCAGGAACCCGAACCCAGGTCAACTGCTTGGAAGGCAGCTATGCTCACAATTATACCACCAATTAGCTTTCTTTTCCTCGTTTTGAAATATTTGAGCATTCACTGGTATTTTATTGGTAGTAAAGCAGTAAGAATGATTGCACAATTGAAATTATAATGAAATATCATAAGAAACTATGGCCTCTTAAACCAGGGATTGTGGGTTCGAGTCCCATCTGGTTTTTTTTCCCCAATAGTAATAGAAATAAAATTTTTAAATAAATTAGTTCTGTACTATGAGAACAAACTTGTAGCATACATTTTTTTTTTAAATGTTTGAAAGACATTTTTAATGTTTCTATTGTACTGTAGGAAGCGTTTCCAAAGAGACAGCCCCCTTCTCCTTCTGATAGGCTCTGGCTCGTGAGCCCCGCCCTCTCCCTAGCAGTTCACCAATTGTATCTACTGTAGTAACTGCTCAGTCAATCACAATGCAGGAATACATTTGTTTTTTTTAAACAGCAGCTTGAACTGCAGCTTTAAACGTAATGGATTAAACCCGACCTTTCTCATTTTGCAGTTGCCAAATCTGGGATCATACACCAATACCCTCTTCTATCTTCGGGAGGAGGGACAATGCGAAAAAAGCAATGGTCGTTAGTTAAGGTTTGCCTTACCGAATGCTTCCACTCATGAACGTCAGGTGAACATTTGTAAAAATCATAGTTCGAAATGAAATATTCATATATTTCTGATAAAGTCACCAGCTTATCTGTTGCAGCATTAATTGCAGAACATATTAAAAATGCATAACTACAGTCAGGTTTCTTATACGTTTACGGTGTACACATGGTGTCTAGTTCAGTCAGCAATTGTGCAGGGATAAGAATGTAGAAAAAAGCCCACAACATTGTGTTTTAGAGGTTTTTATTATGCAACGCCTAAGTTTGATAACGTCTTCAGCGTCTTTAAGGATCAAGATCGATTCACAATGGACCACTGTGGTTCTGTAGACTTGGCTTTTATTTGTTTTTTAAACACCTGCAAATTGACGCAGTTGCACAGTACTGTACACATTAGTATTCATTCATTTCTGCCACCTGGCAGATACGCGAAGAATTGCACCCAAAGAAATCAGAATCCAGGTAATTCAAGGAAATCAACCGCGGTAAACAAAGGTGTGACTGGTGTGATTGGTGGCAATATTCATTCAAAATACCAAATATTTACTACCATAAATGCAAATGTGAACAAAAAATAAATATATTTGACCATCCCATCTGGTGTCGCGCATGCACCACTTATTAGCCTTTTAATGTTTTCTTCGTCCACTTCTTTTCTGGATGTTAATTAATTGTACAAAAAAATAGTTGAAGTCCAAAAAGATTTATGTTACACTTCATAACTCTGGAGTTTTGATGCTTACAAAATTAGCCTTTATATAGGTATGTCGTCCTTGCCAAAAAGTTAAAATGATTCTGAGTTGAGTCACTAGGAAGTCATCAAAAAGAGATAAAACTAGCACAAACCACATACATATATCAGCACGCAAATATGATTTCATAATAATGTTTTAGTATTTAAAAATAGCAACACCTGCGTTGGCTGGGAATCGAACCCGGGTCAACTGCTTGGTAGGCAGCTATGCTCACCACTATACCACCAACGCTGTATAAAGATAGCATAAATGGCAGTTATAAAAAAGAATTAAGACTGGAAAAATTAGGTGCATGTGTGCATGTTTGCATGTGGAGAGCAAAGACGCCACCAGTGAAATGGCGTCTGTCTAAGTATTAGAAAAAGGAAGTTATGAGTGCATTTATATATTGAGGCAAGATTTTCAGGAAGAGAGCGGAGCCTCTGTAAGCTCCGTACCCCCCATAAATAATCAAGGGCCCCAAGTTTGTGCACCCCTGCCTTAATAAACCATTTTTATAGGAATAATAGTATATAAAAAACAACACATTTCCAAAGCTCTAGTGCTGTATTAAATTATTCTTCTCTCTAAATAATAGAAATCTAATGGGGAATCAGAATCTGATCAAAGTAAAAACACTCGTTCTCTGCCACATGACTTGAAACACTAAATGATCTAATACTCCTCTTTGGTACGGATATAGTGCAGACGTGTGATCACATCCCGTGGCTTTGCTAGGTCACGATTTTTAGGACTAGGAAGCCTGTGAGCTCTGTCCATCATGAGTTTATCTACCAATGTTTCTGGTAGAAGGGACGTGAAAATCCAGGTAAGATATGTGTCTAATTTGGCATTGTCCACTTCTTCCGGCACTCCTCTGATCTGCAGATTGTTGTGTCTTGACCGGTTCTCTGTGTTCTCCAGTTTCTCAAAGATTATTTTAACTTGGGGTTTTAGCTCATGGACTTCCTGGGCCTGGGTTTTTTGAGCATGAGCGTTTGTAGCTACCTTCTCTTCCAAGTCCGCAATATGGTCTCCTATAGACGCTATTTTGTCTTTGTGACTGCGGTGGATGCTGTGTATCTCAGAGTGAAAAGAGCTCTTGATATCCTGAACAAATACCAGCATTTCTTTATGAGTGAGTGGGGTGTCTACTTCCTCATTGGAGTCTGGTTCTGGGTCTGCGTCTTCACCCGCAACCAACGATTCTTGATCATACTGTGTTTTTAAAAGACAAAGGAGGCATCCCGTGGGGTCGTCGCATTTTTTTGTTGTTTGTTGGATGGCATGAGCGTACTGTAATTGGTCAATGAGTTTTTATTAATATTTACAAATATTTATAAAAAACAATAGTTACATAAAAGTGATACAACAATATTCATACAAAATACAAAAAATTTACTACCGTACAGTAAATGCAAATGTAAACAAAAAGTAAATACAATTGTATTAAAAAGTAAATGAAAAGTAATGCTCCATGTGAGGATCGAACTCACGACCTTCAGATTATGAGACTGACGCGCTACCTACTGCGCTAACGAGGCATATACTTTTAGCTATGAAAAAGAAATTAACAAATTTCCAGAATCAATATTACTTTAAAAAAGCTGTTTTTACGCACACTGTAACTATGTCCTATATCTGCACGCAAACATGATTTGCTAAATAATGGTTTAGTATTTAAAAATAATAACACCTGCGTTGGCCAGGAACCCGAACCCAGGTCAACTGCTTGGAAGGCAGCTATGCTCACAATTATACCACCAATTAGCTTTCTTTTCCTCGTTTTGAAATATTTGAGCATTCACTGGTATTTTATTGGTAGTAAAGCAGTAAGAATGATTGCACAATTGAAATTATAATGAAATATCATAAGAAACTATGGCCTCTTAAACCAGGGATTGTGGGTTCGAGTCCCATCTGGTTTTTTTTCCCCAATAGTAATAGAAATAACATTTTTAAATAAATTAGTTCTGTACTATGAGAACAAACTTGTAGCATACATTTTTTTTTTAAATGTTTGAAAGACATTTTTAATGTTTCTATTGTACTGTAGGAAGCGTTTCCAAAGAGACAGCCCCCTTCTCCTTCTGATAGGCTCTGGCTCTTGAGCCCCGCCCTCTCCCTAGCAGTTCACCAATTGTATCTACTGTAGTAACTGCTCAGTCAATCACAATGCAGGAATACATTTGTTTTTTTTAAACAGCAGCTTGAACTGCAGCTTTAAACGTAATGGATTAAACCCGACCTTTCTCATTTTGCAGTTGCCAAATCTGGGATCATACACCAATACCCTCTTCTATCTTCGGGAGGAGGGACAATGCGAAAAAAGCAATGGTCGTTAGTTAAGGTTTGCCTTACCGAATGCTTCCACTCATGAACGTCAGGTGAACATTTGTAAAAATCATAGTTCGAAATGAAATATTCATATATTTCTGATAAAGTCACCAGCTTATCTGTTGCAGCATTAATTGCAGAACATATTAAAAATGCATAACTACAGTCAGGTTTCTTATACGTTTACGGTGTACACATGGTGTCTAGTTCAGTCAGCAATTGTGCAGGGATAAGAATGTAGAAAAAAGCCCACAACATTGTGTTTTAGAGGTTTTTATTATGCAACGCCTAAGTTTGATAACGTCTTCAGCGTCTTTAAGGATCAAGATCGATTCACAATGGACCACTGTGGTTCTGTAGACTTGGCTTTTATTTGTTTTTTAAACACCTGCAAATTGACGCAGTTGCACAGTACTGTACACATTAGTATTCATTCATTTCTGCCACCTGGCAGATACGCGAAGAATTGCACCCAAAGAAATCAGAATCCAGGTAATTCAAGGAAATCAACCGCGGTAAACAAAGGTGTGACTGGTGTGATTGGTGGCAATATTCATTCAAAATACCAAATATTTACTACCATAAATGCAAATGTGAACAAAAAATAAATATATTTGACCATCCCATCTGGTGTCGCGCATGCACCACTTATTAGCCTTTTAATGTTTTCTTCGTCCACTTCTTTTCTGGATGTTAATTAATTGTACAAAAAAATAGTTGAAGTCCAAAAAGATTTATGTTACACTTCATAACTCTGGAGTTTTGATGCTTACAAAATTAGCCTTTATATAGGTATGTCATCCTTGCCAAAAAGTTAAAATGATTCTGAGTTGAGTCACTAGGAAGTCATCAAAAAGAGATAAAACTAGCACAAACCACATACATATATCAGCACGCAAATATGATTTCATAATAATGTTTTAGTATTTAAAAATAGCAACACCTGCGTTGGCTGGGAATCGAACCCGGGTCAACTGCTTGGAAGGCAGCTATGCTCACCACTATACCACCAACGCTGTATAAAGATAGCATAAATGGCAGTTATAAAAAAGAATTAAGACTGGAAAAATTAGGTGCATGTGTGCATGTTTGCATGTGGAGAGCAAAGACGCCACCAGTGAAATGGCGTCTGTCTAAGTATTAGAAAAAGGAAGTTATGAGTGCATTTATATATTGAGGCAAGATTTTCAGGAAGAGAGCGGAGCCTCTGTAAGCTCCGTACCCCCCATAAATAATCAAGGGCCGCAAGTTTGTGCACCCCTGCCTTAATAAACCATTTTTATAGGAATAATAGTATATAAAAAACAACACATTTCCAAAGCTCTAGTGCTGTATTAAATTATTCTTCTCTCTAAATAATAGAAATCTAATGGGGAATCAGAATCTGATCAAAGTAAAAACACTCGTTCTCTGCCACATGACTTGAAACACTAAATGATCTAATACTCCTCTTTGGTACGGATATAGTGCAGACGTGTGATCACATCCCGTGGCTTTGCTAGGTCATGATTTTTAGGACTAGGAAGCCTGTGAGCTCTGTCCATCATGAGTTTATCTACCAATGTTTCTGGTAGAAGGGACGTGAAAATCCAGGTAAGATATGTGTCTAATTTGGCATTGTCCACTTCTTCCGGCACTCCTCTGATCTGCAGATTGTTGTGTCTTGACCGGTTCTCTGTGTTCTCCAGTTTCTCAAAGATTATTTTAACTTGGGGTTTTGGCTCATGGACTTCCTGGGCCTGGGTTTTTTGAGCATGAGCGTTTGTAGCTACCTTCTCTTCCAAGTCCGCAATATGGTCTCCTATAGACGCTATTTTGTCTTTGTGACTGCGGTGGATGCTGTGTATCTCAGAGTGAAAAGAGCTCTTGATATCCTGAACAAATACCAGCATTTCTTTATGAGTGAGTGGGGTGTCTACTTCCTCATTGGAGTCTGGTTCTGGGTCTGCGTCTTCACCCGCGACCAACGCTTCTTGATCATACTGTGTTTTTAAAAGACAAAGGAGGCATCCCGTGGGGTCGTCGCATTTTTTTGTTGTTTGTTGGATGGCATGAGCGTACTGTAATTGGTCAATGAGTTTTTATTAATATTTACAAATATTTATAAAAAACAATAGTTACATAAAAGTGATACAACAATATTCATACAAAATACAAAATATTTACTACCGTACAGTAAATGCAAATGTGAACAAAAAGGAAATACATTTGTATTAAAAAGTAAATGAAAAGTAATGCCCCATGTGAGGATCGAACTCACGACCTTCAGATTATGAGACTGACGCGCTACCTACTGCGCTAACGAGGCATATACTTTTAGCTATGAAAAAGAAATGAACAAATTTCCAGAATCAATATTACTTTAAAAAAGCTGTTTTTACGCACACTGTAACTATGTCCTATATCTGCACGCAAACATGATTTGCTAAATAATGGTTTAGTATTTAAAAATAATAACACCTGCGTTGGCCAGGAACCCGAACCCAGGTCAACTGCTTGGAAGGCAGCTATGCTCACAATTATACCACCAATTAGCTTTCTTTTCCTCGTTTTGAAATATTTGAGCATTCACTGGTATTTTATTGGTAGTAAAGCAGTAAGAAAGATTGCACAATTGAAATTATAATGAAATATCATAAGAAACTATGGCCTCCTAACCCAGGGATTGTGAGTTCGAGTTCCATCTGGGTTTTTTTCCCCCAATAGTAATAGAAATAACATTTTTATATAAATTGGTTCTGTACTATGAGAACAAACTTGTAGCATACATTTTTTTTTTTAAATGTTTGAAAGACATTTTTAATGTTTCTATTGTACTGTAGGAAGCGTTTCCAAAGTGACAGCCCCCTTCTCCTTCTGATAGGCTCTGGCTCTTGAGCCCCACCCTCTCCCTAGCAGTTCACCAATTGTATCTACTGTAGTAACTGCTCAGTCAATCACAATGCAGGAATACATTTGTTTTTTTTAAACAGCAGCTTGAACTGCAGCTTTAAACGTAATGGATTAAACCCGACCTTTCTCATTTTGCAGTTGCCAAATCTGGGATCATACACCAATACCCTCTTCTATCTTCGGGAGGAGGGACAATGCGAAAAAAGCAATGGTCGTTAGTTAAGGTTTGCCTTACCGAATGCTTCCACCCATGAACGTCAGGTGAACATTTGTAAAAATCATAGTTCGAAATGAAATATTCATATATTTCTGATAAAGTCGCCAGCTTATCTGTTGCAGCATTAATTGCAGAACATATTAAAAATGCATAACTACAGTCAGGTTTCTTATACGTTTACGGTGTACACATGGTGTCTAGTTCAGTCAGCAATTGTGCAGGGATAAAAATGTAGAAAAAAGCCCACAACATTGTGTTTTAGAGGTTTTTATTATGCAACGCCTAAGTTTGATAACGTCTTCAGCGTCTTTAAGGATCAAGATCGATTCACAATGGACCACTGTGGTTCTGTAGACTTGGCTTTTATTTGTTTTTTAAACACCTGCAAATTGACGCAGTTGCACAGTACTGTACACATTAGTATTCATTCATTTCTGCCACCTGGCAGATACGCGAAGAATTGCACCCAAAGAAATCAGAATCCAGGTAATTCAAGGAAATCAACCGCGGTAAACAAAGGTGTTACTGGTGTGATTGGTGGCAATATTCATACAAAATACCAAATATTTACTACCATAAATGCAAATGTGAACAAAAAATAAATATATTTGACCATCCCATCTGGTGTCGCGCATGCACCACTTATTAGCCTTTTAATGTTTTCTTCGTCCACTTCTTTTCTGGATGTTAATTAATTGTACAAAAAAATAGTTGAAGTCCAAAAAGATTTATGTTACACTTCATAACTCTGGAGTTTTGATGCTTACAAAATTAGCCTTTATATATTTATGTCGTCCTTGCCAAAAAGTTAAAATGATTCCGAGTTGAGTCACTAGGAAGTCATCAAAAAGAGATAAAACTAGCACAAACCACATACATATATCAGCACGCAAATATGATTTCATAATAATGTTTTAGTATTTAAAAATAGCAACACCTGCGTTGGCCGGGAATCGAACCCGGGTCAACTGCTTGGAAGGCAGCTATGCTCACCACTATACCACCAACGCTGTATAAAGATAGCATAAATGGCAGTTATAAAAAAGAATTAAGACTGGAAAAATTAGGTGCATGTGTGCATGTTTGCATGTGGAGAGCAAAGACGCCACCAGTGAAATGGCGTCTGTCTAAGTATTAGAAAAAGGAAGTTATGAGTGCATTTATATATTGAGGCAAGATTTTCAGGAAGAGAGCGGAGCCTCTGTAAGCTCCGTACCCCCCATAAATAATCAAGGGCCCCAAGTTTGTGCACCCCTGCCTTAATAAACCATTTTAATAGGAATAATAGTATATAAAAAACAACACATTTCCAAAGCTCTAGTGCTGTATTAAATTATTCTTCTCTCTAAATAATAGAAATCTAATGGGGAATCAGAATCTGATCAAAGTAAAAACACTCGTTCTCTGCCACATGACTTGAAACACTAAATGATCTAATACTCCTCTTTGGTACGGATATAGTGCAGACGTGTGATCACATCCCGTGGCTTTGCTAGGTCACGATTTTTAGGACTAGGAAGCCTGTAAGCTCTGTCCATCATGAGTTTATCTACCAATGTTTCTGGTAGAAGGGACGTGAAAATCCAGGTAAGATATGTGTCTAATTTGGCATTGTCCACTTCTTCCGGCACTCCTCTGATCTGCAGATTGTTGTGTCTTGACCGGTTCTCTGTGTTCTCCAGTTTCTCAAAGATTATTTTAACTTGGGGTTTTAGCTCATGGACTTCCTGGGCCTGGGTTTTTTGAGCATGAGCGTTTGTAGCTACCTTCTCTTCCAAGTCCGCAATATGGTCTCCTATAGACGCTATTTTGTCTTTGTGACTGCGGTGGATGCTGTGTATCTCAGAGTGAAAAGAGCTCTTGATATCCTGAACAAATACCAGCATTTCTTTATGAGTGAGTGGGGTGTCTACTTCCTCATTGGAGTCTGGTTCTGGGTCTGCGTCTTCACCCGCGACCAACGATTCTTGATCATACTGTGTTTTTAAAAGACAAAGGAGGCATCCCGTGGGGTCGTCGCATTTTTTTGTTGTTTGTTGGATGGCATGAGCGTACTGTAATTGGTCAATGAGTTTTTATTAATATTTACAAATATTTATAAAAAACAATAGTTACATAAAAGTGATACAACAATATTCATACAAAATACAAAATATTTACTACCGTACAGTAAATGCAAATGTGAACAAAAAGGAAATACATTTGTATTAAAAAGTAAATGAAAAGTAATGCCCCATGTGAGGATCGAACTCACAACCTTCAGATTATGAGACTGACGCGCTACCTACTGCGCTAACGAGGCATATACTTTTAGCTATGAAAAAGAAATTAACAAATTTCCAGAATCAATATTACTTTAAAAAAGCTGTTTTTACGCACACTGTAACTATGTCCTATATCTGCACGCAAACATGATTTGCTAAATAATGGTTTAGTATTTAAAAATAATAACACCTGCGTTGGCCAGGAACCCGAACCCAGGTCAACTGCTTGGAAGGCAGCTATGCTCACAATTATACCACTAATTAGCTTTCTTTTCCTCGTTTTGAAATATTTGAGCATTCACTGGTATTTTATTGGTAGTAAAGCAGTAAGAATGATTGCACAATTGAAATTATAATGAAATATCATAAGAAACTATGGCCTCTTAAGCCAGGGATTGTGGGTTCGAGTCCCATCTGGTTTTTTTTCCCCAATAGTAATAGAAATAACATTTTTAAATAAATTAGTTCTGTACTATGAGAACAAACTTGTAGCATACATTTTTTTTTTAAATGTTTGAAAGACATTTTTAATGTTTCTATTGTACTGTAGGAAGCGTTTCCAAAGAGACAGCCCCCTTCTCCTTCTGATAGGCTCTGGCTCTTGAGCCCCGCCCTCTCCCTAGCAGTTCACCAATTGTATCTACTGTAGTAACTGCTCAGTCAATCACAATGCAGGAATACATTTGTTTTTTTTAAACAGCAGCTTGAACTGCAGCTTTAAACGTAATGGATTAAACCCGACCTTTCTCATTTTGCAGTTGCCAAATCTGGGATCATACACCAATACCCTCTTCTATCTTCGGGAGGAGGGACAATGCGAAAAAAGCAATGGTCGTTAGTTAAGGTTTGCCTTACCGAATGCTTCCACCCATGAACGTCAGGTGAACATTTGTAAAAATCATAGTTCGAAATGAAATATTCATATATTTCTGATAAAGTCGCCAGCTTATCTGTTGCAGCATTAATTGCAGAACATATTAAAAATGCATAACTACAGTCAGGTTTCTTATACGTTTACGGTGTACACATGGTGTCTAGTTCAGTCAGCAATTGTGCAGGGATAAGAATGTAGAAAAAAGCCCACAACATTGTGTTTTAGAGGTTTTTATTATGCAACGCCTAAGTTTGATAACGTCTTCAGCGTCTTTAAGGATCAAGATCGATTCACAATGGACCACTGTGGTTCTGTAGACTTGGCTTTTATTTGTTTTTTAAACACCTGCAAATTGACGCAGTTGCACAGTACTGTACACATTAGTATTCATTCATTTCTGCCACCTGGCAGATACGCGAAGAATTGCACCCAAAGAAATCAGAATCCAGGTAATTCAAGGAAATCAACCGCGGTAAACAAAGGTGTGACTGGTGTGATTGGTGGCAATATTCATTCAAAATACCAAATATTTACTACCATAAATGCAAATGTGAACAAAAAATAAATATATTTGACCATCCCATCTGGTGTCGCGCATGCACCACTTATTAGCCTTTTAATGTTTTCTTCGTCCACTTCTTTTCTGGATGTTAATTAATTGTACAAAAAAATAGTTGAAGTCCAAAAAGATTTATGTTACACTTCATAACTCTGGAGTTTTGATGCTTACAAAATTAGCCTTTATATAGGTATGTCGTCCTTGCCAAAAAGTTAAAATGATTCTGAGTTGAGTCACTAGGAAGTCATCAAAAAGAGATAAAACTAGCACAAACCACATACATATATCAGCACGCAAATATGATTTCATAATAATGTTTTAGTATTTAAAAATAGCAACACCTGCGTTGGCCGGGAATCGAACCCGGGTCAACTGCTTGGAAGGCAGCTATGCTCACCACTATACCACCAACGCTGTATAAAGATAGCATAAATGGCAGTTATAAAAAAGAATTAAGACTGGAAAAATTAGGTGCATGTGTGCATGTTTGCATGTGGAGAGCAAAGACGCCACCAGTGAAATGGCGTCTGTCTAAGTATTAGAAAAAGGAAGTTATGAGTGCATTTATATATTGAGGCAAGATTTTCAGGAAGAGAGCGGAGCCTCTGTAAGCTCCGTACCCCCCATAAATAATCAAGGGCCGCAAGTTTGTGCACCCCTGCCTTAATAAACCATTTTTATAGGAATAATAGTATAGTCCAAGAACAAGGGGAAATATAATTTGGTTTCTTCCCCATCACTATTGACCCCAATATTTAGTAATCCTGAATTTCTACCTGGCTGTCTCCCGAAAGAACTTAAGCAATACAGGGAGTTAAACATCGTATTAGCTGATGATTTTGTAGTTAAAGGTAAGATTTTACCATACCAAGACTTGCAAAAAAAATACCGCATAACAAACCTTCCGATTTTCGGATATCTTCAGATCAGGCATTTTTTGCAAGCAGTCTCCAAAGACTTGGGGTTTTCATCCCAAACAAAATGTGAGAAATTATGCAGAAGAGGCTTTTACTGTAGAGGTTTGATTTCAGAGGTATATCTGGGAATGGCAATATCTGCGGAAAATTCCAACCACAATTATATGTTAAAATGGGCAGAACATTTGAATGTAGAGATTGATGGAGATGACTGGGAGGATATCTGGGAATCAGCATCTAAAATATCAATATGCACAACCATCAAGGAAAATATATATACAATTCTATTTCAATGGTACTTAACCCAGAATTGGCTGAGCCAGATTTTCCCCGGAACCCCAGATTTGTGCTGGAGGGGATGCGGACAAAGAGGAAACATGGCTCATATCTGTCCGAAGATCTAGAGGTTCTGGGTCATGATCCAAACCATGATCCGAGGCTTTCTGGGGGTTGAAGTGGAGGTGGACTGTAAAAGGGGGGTTATCCCTGTTCAGGAAATGTGCCTCTAATCCAGCAGTGTGGTGGTTAACTGCTGGTAGTCAATTATCCAACACCACCTGCCTGATTAGCTTCTTAGAAAAGCCTGTCTTTTGAGACAGGAAGAGAGATTGTGCCTGAGTCTCACAAGTTGAGACTGACCATGGGGACAGATGTCTTGAGCCTGCCAGAAGAAATAGCAGAGCTGCTTGCAAGACACAGGGGAAAACACCTCTAAACCTGAATGCTGACAAAACCTGAGGAAAAGGCAGCAACCCAGGAACAGAGAAGACTTTCCCTCCAATCACAAGAAACAGATAAGACTTTCCTTTATAAGACTTTTTGTATATCTGCTCATATCAAGATATATGTTTGGGGCTGGGAGACATGCTTATCTAAAGGGAGTTGTGGACTGCATAGGTTTCACTAGACATACTCCCAAGTGAATAGAAGCTTTGTTTGACCCCTTGTTTGGATGGTTTTCTGATGTTAAGGAAACAGGCGCAATAAAAGCCTTATTTAATTTCACCTTAACAAGTTTCCCTTGCATACCTCTGTGCGCGTCCTCCTACATATGGTGTCAGGGTGGGATGAGAGGTGGTCCTTGAAGTTAAAAGGGGCCCGGAGATTGCCTGTGAATTTTTTTTTGTGCTTTTTGCCTACAAACAGTGTGAGCAACATAAACAAAGAGCTCATGCAGCAGAGATCAGAGTTAAAGGGATACACACTCAGGCAGGAAATCTACACTGCACTGAAACTTACAAAACCACAGATGGACTCTTTTCCCTGATTCCAAGAGGAGAGAGAGAGACAGTGCTGAAGCAGGTAAACCTTATTTGCCTATCACAAATAAAGTGTAATATGGTCATTGAAATAGGGGTTTTTCCTTCCAGCTGTGTTCAGGGTTCAAGAAGTAAGTTAGCCCTTAAACGGAATAGGCGTTTGTTGTTTTCAAATGTTTCACTGAAGCAGTAAATACAGATGGTGACACGAGCGGTACTGATTCTGCAAGTAAAGGCTGCCACACCGCATAGGACTACCAGTTGTGAATGGAGTATATGCAGAAAAGTGTGAAAATTGATGCAAGACTGTGCTGAAGCAGGGGAATATTCAGTAAACAAGTGCTGAGGGTAAAATTGCCCTACTGGGGAAAAAGGAATTGCTGAGCTGTGTAAAAGGTATCCCAAAGTGTGAAGAGTGAATGCCATAATACCCCAAATTGAGACTGAACATTACTGAACTCAAGCAGAAAACCACATTATTTGGCTGAAGCAGAGGGTATTGCACCTAGCAAGTAAATGGTGTAAAGCAAACATTAGTTTTTACCAAGCAACTGCACATCCAGTATACCCAATGAGAGATTAAACCTAGCAAGTAAATGGTGTAAAGCAAATAGAAGTTGTTTTTTCCTAGAAACTGCACATTCAGTATACCTAAAGAGAGAGAATGCGTGCACAGTACTGCTGATATTGTAAAACTTACCCAAGAGAAAGAAAAATTCTACTGAGATGCCTGTGAGAGCTACGACCTCTACAAGCAAAATATGCCCACCTGTAGGACTACCACAATTGTGGGTTCTAGCAAATACAGTGGCAACAGCTGCAATAGCGCCTCCTGAGGTCAGGAAGAAAATTACACCTGATAGCCCCAAAATGGAGGACAAGATGCAGCGTACGTGTAATGAACACTACCCCACGGTAGAGTGGCCCTTCCAGTCCGATGAGGAGGAAGACATCTCTTATGGGGAACCCAAACCGAGTCAAACCCACAAAACACCCCAAGAATGGTGGGGTTGCCGGAACTCGGTACGAACAGAAAAGACCGCTCCCTATGATGACGAATATGATCAGCAGGAGAAAGAGCGGGAGCAGTGGATCACCAAATATTTCCGTCAGCTATTACAGTTTCAAGAAAAGCCGGGTTGGATCCAGTGACACTGCTAAAATTTCAAATGAAGATGGAGACCCCAGTATCCCTGAGGGGACGATGTCATCCAAAACAAAAAGGTGAAAAAAGAAAAGCGGTTCTTCACTTACCGTGAAAGGAACAGACACGTCCGCAGATCATGTGGAGAAAAAGGGGGACCGAGATGCCCTGCAGCCTAGAGAAAATGAAGAATTTGTCCCGCGGATAACCGAATATCCAGAGGGCCCAAGACAGAAGTCGTGTACCCCAAAGAAGTGTTTGTCCGGTGCCAACAGTGAGGAACCCTCAACCAACCATCCCAGGGAAGCGGAGCCGGAACCAGTGAGTGTCGATCCCTTAACCAGCCCTGAGGATGCCCTAAAAAATGCCAGGCATGACTGTGATATGCTCCGTGAACAATTGAAACAAAAGAAAGATGATTACGCAGAGCTACTGAAAAATAACGTGAAGCTACGTTAACATGTGCTCGCAATGTACTCTTCGGCCAATGTATTGGACAATCTCAAGACTGAGCTAGATACTGCAAACGCTACTATTTCCACCATGGATGAAAGCAGAGCCAATCTGATAAAATGATGGCTAAGCTGAAGCGGAAGTATGAGGAGGCACTGAAGCAGATGACAGTCTTCCAGCAAGAGGTTCACACTCTTCGCATAGAGCTGAATGCCTCACAACAGGAGGTCAACAGTGTCCGGACAGAGGTGGACGTATATCAGAAAGAGGTTCAGAAACTCCGCAGAGCACTGGATGCCTCACATCATGAGACCAACAGCTGCCGCATAGACCTGGAAGTCTCCAGAAAGGAACTACACAGTCTCACTGAGGAGCTGGACATTTCTAAAGAAACTATTGTCAATCTTAATACAGATCTCAAAGTCTCTCAGAAGGACCCTCAACCTAGAGAAGGAAGTCTCATGCCAGGAGACTGTCATTCTCAAAGCAGATGTGCATAAATGGAAAGAGGACTGCAAGGAGGCCCTGAATAATACAGAGACTGAAAAAGGAGACAATTTAAGATTAAAAAGAGAAAACTTAAAACTGAAAGAAGAAAATTTTCATTTGACAGACAACGTCAAGGAAAAGAATGAAAAGCTGCACGAGCTTAAAGAAATAATTAGAATTTTGGAAGGTGAGAAGTTTGAAGCAGAGCACCGACTGCAGAACCAACTGCAAGGTCTGCGTATGCACCTCCAGAAGGCCGGGGAGAAGCAGCGAACTCTGCAGGAAGACAATCTGCAGGCTGTTAAAGAAATACAAGTGCTGCAGGAACGTCTGATTACCCAGTATGTCCCAGCAAAGCAGCATGAGAAACTGAAGGGTACCCTGAGCATCACCAAAGCATCGCTAGAGGCCAAGCTTAGAACCCAGGTGACTCGGCACAAAAGGGAGCACAAGAAGCTCCAGAAACTGAGACAAGTAACTGTGGCCCGAGCAAAGAAATTCATAGTGCTCCACAATGCAGTGAAAATGTGGAAGCAAGCTCAGAGAAAGCAAAGTGTGCAGATAAATTCCCTGAGAAGAGGCTTACAAGGCGCACTCAAAAAACAGGGATCTCTCGCGGATGAGGTGACGGTTCTACAAGGACAAGTATTGACCCTAACTAAGCGTCAGTATCCCACAGCCACAAAAACCCATGAAGATAAGGGTACACTGAGAGCTGGGAATACCACTCGTCTGAAAGACAAGGTTGCAAAATTTGAACCACCTAAACAAGCACTAGCAAAACCTTCAGCCACCCAACAGGCAATAAAAGAAGGTACATGTGCCGAATCAAAACCAGAAGAATCCATAGCTGATGAAGCTGAAAAGATGGGACATTCTCTGGAAGTGGATGTGGAATTGCAACTTAATCCCAAAGAGGCTGAAGCAAATCCATTGAGTGGGAAAAGTACAGTGGGACAGCTTCAAAAGTGGAAAACTCAAAGGGCTGTTTTTAAACACTCTGCAACTGCTGCCATACAGTCTGCCTACAATAAGACGAGCACTCGACGTGAGGGAAATCTCATGACCGCGCACGTAGCAAAAAGACTATACTTAGAAAAAGTCCTCCTCGAGCGACTGAGGAGTGCTGATCTCAAGCACCTTTGGGAGGAGACACGAATAAACTGGACAAAGGGCTCCAATCCCAGCGGGACTGAGGGTTCTCTTCCTCCATCCACTCTCATTCAAGTCACAGAGATATCTCGAATGAGAGTGGAAGGATGGGCTTTGGCCGTGGCAAGCCCGAGCTTCCCACAAACAGGGGAGGTATGTAACAGGGGAGTTATCCCTGTTCAGGAAATGTGCCTCTAATCCAGCAGTGTGGTGGTTAACTGCTGGTAGTCAATTATCCAACACCACCTGTCTGATTAGCTTCTTAGAAAAGCCTGTCTTTTAAGACAGGAAGAGAGATTGTGCCTGAGTCTCACAAGTTGTGAGACTGACCATGGGGACAGATGTCTTGAGCCTGCCAGAAGAAATAGCAGAGCTGCTTGCAAGACACAGGGGAAAACACATCTAAACCTGAATGCTGACAAAACCCGAGGAAAAGGCAGCAACCCAGGAACAGAGAAGACTTTCCCTCCAATCACAAGAAACAGATAAGACTTTCCTTTATAAGACTTTTTGGTATATCTGCTCATATCAAGAGATATGTTTGGGGCTGGGAGACATGCTTATCTAAAGGGAGTTGTGGACTGCATAGGTTTCACTCGACATGTTTGGATGGTTTTCTGATGTTAAGGAAACAGGCGCAATAAAAGCCTTATTTAATTTCACCTTAACAAGTCTCCCTTGCATACCTCAAATGAAGAAAATGATCTCACATGTCCTCACAGCAGCCCGCTGCTCTATTGCAGCGGCCTAGTAAAAAACTAATGTCCCCTCTAGACAAACCGTATTAAGAAGGGTCAAAGAAGTTAAACTGATGGAACTCCTCTCAGCACAACTCAATCAAAGAGTAGACCTATTCTATGAGGTTTGGGAGGTATGGCCTGAAGACTAAGAAAACTAAGAATTACATCCTCTAGAGATACCATAGAACGCATATCTGTAGCAGCAAAGCTGATGGTGGAGGGGAAAAGGAGAGTTATCCCCCCCCCTTTTCCCCCTAGACCCTTCTTGTTTTGACCCACATCTGAGTAGAACTGTGTCAGAACCTGCTACCGGGCACAAGCTGAGAGGGGGGGGGCACTTACCCAAAGAAGCGCGAGCTGGAACCGCACACTGATGCCAAAGGTCCGGACTGCACCAGCGGCACGTGGTTGCGAAATGCGTAGAGGTCATGAGAGGTCACTACGCGTGTGCTGTTAGGCTGGGATAGAGGCAGAACCAGGAAGCTCCTGTTATGATGCGATCTCCGCCGCTGGTGCAGTCCGGACCGTTGGCATCAGTGTGCGGTTCCAGCTCGTGCTTCTTTGGGTAAGTGCCCCCCCCCTCTCAGCTTGTACCCGGTAGCAGGTTCTGACACAGTTCTACTGCGGTGCCAGAGGGATTCCTGATTGTGAGCACAGGGGCTATTAGTATGTGTGTATAATTGCACAGCTTAGTGCCTGGCTATTTTAGGAGTGTATTAGCGGTCTAGGTACCGCTTGCTTTGTGTGGGTTTGTGGTCCTTGGTGGACCCTAGTTTTAAATACTGTGTTTTATTGATGTTACGCCGGGGTGGCCCGCAGACCAGACCTGTCCCTAGAACTGAGGTGGCAGGTATGAATACAGACACCGACAGAGCGAGGGATGTGTCCTGGTTGTGGTATTAGATGGTGCCAGGCCAGATGAAGAATGGTCGTTGCCGTTGCCGAGATCAGGGGTAGGAGACGTATGGAGGGATCGAGATGAGTGCCGTGGTCGAAGGGAGCCAGAAGGTACGTAAACAGGAACAATCCGAAGTCGAGAGCCAAAGGGGGTAGTCAGCCAAGCCGCGTCAAAACCGAGAGAATCAAAGAACAAGCACTGTGAAACACCCATACAAAAACTATGACGAGCGAGGAAGCACAGAACAGAGAGGGTATATAAAGCTGGAACAGCCAACCAGGAGAGGGGGCGTGCCTGGAGGAGCCCAGGGAGCTTCAGTGCATTGGATGCTGTTCTTAGAGCTCAGGTGACACTCAGCAAGCGCCAGATTGTAACCATGCGGTGTTTGGGGGCAGAGCCTGAGTGGGGATAAGTTCAAGGGCTTTTGTGTGAGCACTGTAAGTCCAACGTGTGCATGAGAGGAAGCAACGTGGGGTGAGCACGTCCGCGCGGGATGGCGATTCCGTGCCGACGGCTGTGGCGCAGAGGGTGGAGGAAGAACCTCGTGGAGCGTCCCACCATGCCGAGGGGTAAGTGATGAAGCTGAAGGGGGCTTGCGTGGTTGTAGTGGAAGGGTCTGAGCAGTGTAAGGAGAGAGCCGTGAGCTCCGCCTGAGGCTCTGTGTGCTCACATTCCTAACAGTACCCCCCTCCTCAGGATCGGCCTCAGGACGATCCAAGAACGGCTTGTCCAGAAATTTCCTCCTAAAAGTCTTCAGGAGGCTGGGTGCATAGATGTCTTTGAGCGGAACCCAAGACCTCTCCTCGGGTCCGAAACCCCTCCAGTGGACCAAAAACTGAAGCTGCCCCCTGGAGATGCGGGAGTCCAGTAAGGGTTGTACCTCGTATTCCTCGTTATTGAGTACCGTGACTGGATCTGGCTTGCTGGTCTGTTTAGGAAACGATTGGCAATGTGGGGATTTAATAGCGAGGCATGAAAAACGTCTGGGATCCTCATGGAGGGTGGTAGTTTAAGGCGAAATGCCACTGGGTTAATCTGCTCCACGACGGGAAAGGGTCCCAAAAACCTAGGAGCCAGTTTAGGGGAAGGGACTCTCAAGCGGATGTTTCTTGACGAGAGCCATACTAAATCCCCTGGCTTGTAGTTGGGTGCTGGCCGACGGTGGCGATTGGCCTGAAGTCTAGCAGTATCGGCGGCCTTGTGGAGAGACTTTTGTACCTTGGACCAAATGTCTTGGAGAGTGGAAATCCGTTCGTCTACCGCCGGTACCCCAGAAGCCAGATTGGAAATGGGTAGGCAGGGAGGGTGAAACCCATAATTGACAAAAAATGGAGATTCTCGGGTGGATTCACTTTGGGCCGAATTGACCGCGTACTCTGCCCACGGGAGGAGTTGGGACCAATCGTCCTGGGAATCGGAGATGAAACATCTGAGGTATTTCTCCAGCGACTGGTTAGTTCTCTCTGTCTGTCCATTGGACTGGGGGTGGTATGCAGAGGAGAAGGAAGAGACAATTCCCAGTCCTTTGGTGAAGGTCCTCCAGAACTTGGAGACGAACTGGGATCCTCTGTCAGAGACAATGGAAGACGGAATGCCATGGATCCTAAAGATATGCTAGGAGAAAATGTCTGCTAGGGCGGGAGAGGAGGGCAGTCCCTTGAGGGGGATGAAGTGGGCCATCTTCGAAAACCTGTCTACGACAACTAAAATGGTGTTGAAGCCCCTAGACCTAGGGAGGTCGACTATGAAATCCATGGACGAGCAGGCACTGGCAATGGGAGGAGAAGTCCCTGAGATCTCTGTGGAAGTGTCTTGTTCTGGGTGCATACAGGAAAAGCGCAAGTGTATTCCGCAATGTCTTTAGACATACTGGGCCACCAAAAGTTCCGACGAATTAAGTCTAACGTCCTTCTGAAGCCCGGGTGACCTGCGGGTTTAGAAGAGTGTCCCCAATCTAGGACCTCTGGAATGAACCTGGGCGAGACGAAGAGCCTGTTAGAGGGGATCGCCGTGTTTGAAGGGATCTGTTGCTGGTCCCTTTTGATCTTGTCTAGCGATTTGAAGGTGGAAGTAGCCAAAATTCTTTCGGGAGGTAGGATAGGTTCCAAAGTTGCCTCAGGCCTGTCTGCCGAGGAGTATTGTCTGGACAACGCATCTGCCTTCACGTTCTTCGTTCCCGGGATATAAGAAAGGTGATAGTTGAAGCGAGAAAAAAAGAGTGCCCAGCGAGCTTGTCGAGGACCGAGGCGACGTGCTCCTTCGATATAAAGTAAATTTTTGTGGTCCATTAAAATAGAAAATGGCTCCCTTGACCCTTTCAACAGATGTCTCCACTCTTGTAGTGTCATTTTAACGGCCAATAACTCTCTGTTGCCGACATCGTAATTCCTCTCGGTGGAGGAAAATTTCTTGGAGAAATACGCACAAGAGGGAAGTTTATCCTGGGGGGAGTAACTCTGTGATAGTACAGCCCCTGCACCGCAGTCTGATGCGTCAACTTCTATGACAAAGGGAAGATCCGTGTTGGGGTGGCGCAGGATCGGTGCCGTGACGAATGCCTCTTTAAGGGCCTGGAAGGCGGAGATAGCTTCGGCGGACCAGGCAGAAGGGTCAGCCCCTTTCCTAGTTAACGCCGTGATGGGGGCCACCAGAGTGGAGAAATTGCGAATGAACTTCCGATAGTAGTTCGCAAATCCTAAAAAGCGCTGGATAGCCTTGAGAGTCTCTGGTCTGGGCCATTCCGTAACTGCCTGGAGATTACCTGGATCCATCAAAAAGCCTTCGTCCGAAATAATGTAGCCCAGAAATTGGGTAGAGCGTTGATGGAAGGTACACTTCTCTAGTTTGGCGTACAGGTGATGTTTGAGTAGATGTGAGAGGACATACGAGGTGTGACGAATGTGATCCTGGAGATTTTTGGAGAAGATCAAAATGTTATCTAAATAGACAATAACAAAGATGTTGAGCACCTCCCGAAAAACGTCATTAATAAAGTCCTGAAAGACAGCCGGGGCGTTACATAAACCAAAAGGCATGATGAGGTACTCATAATGCCCACAGCGGGTGTTGAAGGCCATCTTCCACTCGTCGCCCTGCCTGATGCGGACCAAGTTGTAAACACCACGGAGATCCAATTTGGAAAATATCTTAGCCCCACGCAGTTTATCGAAGAGTTCCGTGATCAAGGGGAGAGGATAGCGGTTCTTGATGGTGATACCGTTCAAGCCCCGGTAATCAATACATGGCCTCAGAGTACCATCCTTTTTCTTCACGAAGAAGAACCCTGCTCCCGCCGGGGAACTGGAGGGCCGTATGAATCCTTTCTCAAGATTCTCCTTTATGTAGTCTTCCATGGCTTGAGACTCAGGTATCGACAATGGGTAAGTCTTGGACTTGGGCAAGGTGTATCCTGGGACAAAATCGATGGGGCAATCGTAGGACCGATGAGGAGGCAATTGTTCTGAGCGGACCTTGTTAAAGACCTCGCGGAAAGGGTGATACACAGGGGGAAGAATGTAGTCCTGAGTTATTGTGTTAGCCAAGAGTTTGGGAGACTTCCCTGACCTCGGTTTCCAGGTGATGGGGGTAGGTGAGACCCAGTCAATTGGAGAGTTGTTCTTCTGCAACCAAGGTAGGCCGAGGGTTACTGGCGTACCTGGGGCCTGTATGGCGTCAAGGACCCGAGTCTCGCTGTGGGAGTAGGTAGATAGGAGGAGAGGTACGGTCTGTAGCGAGATTAAGGCTGGAGACAGCGAACGACAGTCAATCCCAACCAAGGCAATAGGTTGGGCCTTCTTCACCAAAGGTATCCGGTTCTGTTTGTCGAAATCGAGGTCTACAAAGTTTCCTCCAGCACCGGAGTCGATAAAGGCAGCAGTAGATGTGCGAAACTCAGCGCCTGCGAGAGAGATGGAATCGTAAGTTTCTTAGGCAGTGCCTCCTTGGGGAGTGGACGAGAAGAGATAACACCCAGTGAGAGCCCCTCCATACTCACTGAGTGTTCCCATTTCCCGGACGCAAAGGGCATGCACGGACCAGATGTTCAGGGGATCCACAGTAGAAACAGAGTCCGCTGACGTAGCGGTGTTGTCGTAGTGGATTCCGGATCTGTTGCACCCCTATTTGCATTGGCTCGGGAGGCTCCAATGCCAGCTGCTGCGAAGGAGGCAGTCTAGGAACCAGAGGAGAGTTGGGGAAGGGTGCTTGGAAGGTTAGTGGCCGGGCATGCTGACGCTCCGAGCGTCGTACCTGGATGCGTTGATCAATGCGTACGGCCAAGTCGATGAGCGCCTCCAATTGGTCTGGCCTGGGTTGCCGAGCAAGCTCGTCCTTGATGGACTCCGAGAGACCTTGCCAGAAGATGGAGACGAGCGGCTCTTGTCCCCAGTTCATCTCGGCGGCGAGCATGCGAAATTCCACCGCATACTGTGTCACCGATCTTCGCCCCTGAGTTATATGGAGGAGAGAAACAGACGCCATCTCCCGGCGTGCAGGGGAATCAAAGACTTGTCGGAACTCACCCTTGAAGGCTAGGTAGTCTTGTGTCAAGTCCGGGTGCAACTCCCAGACTGGCGAGGCCCATGCCAACGCGCTGCCCATCAGTAGGTTTTACACGTAGGCTACCTTCTTCCGGCCGGTGTCGTACTGAAGGGGTGCCATTTCAAATTGAACCTCGCACTGGTTAAGGAAATCTCTGCACTCCTGCGGGTTGCCAGCATACGGCTTGGGAGGCGGTATCTTCACGTCCTGACTGCTGGGTCTGACTGGTTCTGCAGCCTGTGGAGGAGAAAGAGGAAAAGGTGCTTCCGGTACCAGAGCCGAAAGTTTGGCCATTTGGCGTGTTAGGGCCACAATCTGATCGGCCATGGCCTGGTTTTGCTGTATCAGCGTAGAGATTGCTTGCCCCAGTTCGGCCTGGTCTGCGTCTTGTGAGCTCGTCAAAATGTTACGCCGGAGTAGCCCGCAGACCAGACCTGTCCCTAGAACTGAGGTGGTAGGTATGAATACAGACACCGACAGAGCGAGGGACGTGTCCGGGTTGTGGTATTAGATGGTGCCAGGCCAGATGGGGTGTATTGCGAGAATACTTGCCGATACCGTTTTCCCAGAAGAATGGTCGTTGCCGTTGCCGAGATCAGGGGTAGGAGACGTATGGAGGGATCGAGATGAGTGCCGTGGTCGAAGGGAGCCAGAAGGTACGTAAACAGGAACAATCCGAAGTCGAGAGCCAAAGGGGGTAGTCAGCCAAGCCGCGTCAAAACCGAGAGAATCAAAGAACAAGCACTGTGAAACACCCATACAAAAACTATGACGAGCGAGGAAGCACAGAACAGAGAGGGTATATAAAGCTGGAACAGCCAACCAGGAGAGGGGGCGTGCCTGGAGGAGCCCAGGGAGCTTCAGTGCATTGGATGCTGTTCTTAGAGCTCAGGTGACACTCAGCAAGAGCCAGATTGTAACCATGCGGTGTTTGGGGGCAGAGCCTGAGTGGGGATAAGTTCAAGGGCTTTTGTGTGAGCACTGTAAGTCCAACGTGTGCATGAGAGGAAGCAACGTGGGGTGAGCACGTCCGCGCGGGATGGCGATTCCGTGCCGACGGCTGTGGCGCAGAGGGTGGAGGAAGAACCTCGTGGAGCGTCCCACCATGCCGAGGGGTAAGTGATGAAGCTGAAGGGGGCTTGCGTGGTTGTAGTGGAAGGGTCTGAGCAGTGTAAGGAGAGAGCCGTGAGGTCCGCCTGAGGCGCTGTGTGCTCACATTCCTAACAATTGATCAATACATTTACAATTGTCTGCTCAGCAGCTGTTGTGTAGTTACTGGCACCTTCATTTTATAGTCTTTTGCATTTATATTTTATTTTCCGTAATTTACTTTATTTAAGTCCTGTTGCTAACCCCCGGTGCGCTCTGTGTGCATTTTGTTCTTGTTTCTGGGGACTCCTTTAGACGCGTTTTTGAGGAGACGCTCTCACACGGATAGCAGCGAGGGGGGGACCTTCCTAACTGGTCAGCTCCAGCACGGACAGTTTATCTGTATTTTGCTGCCAAGCAGAAATAAAGAGATAACATTCTTCCTTTTCTGTCTCCAGTACCCCAAGCCCTTCACCTAGCGTCCCACCTAGCGTCCCACCTAGCGTCCCACCTAGCTACAGGGGTCCTTGAGACCCAGTGTGTATTAAAGTATATTTTAATATGTTTAAACATTCGGAACCGATGTCCAAACCGGCATCCAGTGCAAACCCATAGGCGCCGGTATGTCTGCTGGACATCGG
The DNA here is from genome assembly GCF_040206685.1 of Ascaphus truei. Taxonomy (NCBI): domain Eukaryota; kingdom Metazoa; phylum Chordata; class Amphibia; order Anura; family Ascaphidae; genus Ascaphus; species Ascaphus truei. The sequence goes on from NC_134502.1 coordinate 11,184,466, forward strand.
TGTTCAAAGCAGCCAGAGGAAGTCCGGAGGTGCGAACAGCATTTGGTCAGCGGGGAAATGTGGGGTACTAGGTCCGGAGATCAATGGCCGTCCTTCGGAAGCCACTTGTTCTGCCAGAATTTCCCGCTGACGTGGCTTTTGTAGCCGGCTCGGCTCCGATTGGCTGCTCGGGGAAGGTTCCACGCGCTGATTGGCTGTCCTCTCTGCTTCTATTTTATGAATGATGCGGAGAATACTATAAGAAGCCGCGAGCCAATCAGATTGTGTGTTCCCCATGAGTCTGAGCTGAAAGATGTATGTATGTCTTTATTTGTGCTTCAGCACAAGTGGCTCAATCAGTTCCTGCTTCAGCACAGGTGGCTCAATAGATCCCTGCTTCAGCAAAGGTGGCTGAATAGATCCTTGCTTCAGCACAGATGAATCAATTGGTCCCTGCTTCAGCACATGTTGCTCAACTAGTCCCTGCTTCAGCATAGGTGGCTCAATCGGTTACTGCTTTAGCATGGGTGGCTAAATTGGTTCCAGCTTCAGTGCAGTCCTTGCTTCAGCACAGGTGGCTGAATCCATCCCTGCTTCGGCACAGGTTGCTCAATCATTCCCTGCTTCAGCACAGGTGGCTTAATCAGTCCCTGCTTCAGCACAGATGACTCAATTGGTCCCTGATTCAGCACAGGTTGTTTGACTAGTCCCTGCTTCAGCACAGGTGGTTCAATCGGTTACTGCTTCAGCACAGGTGACTCAATCCATCCCTGCTTCAGCACAGGTTGCTTAATCAGTCCCTGCATCAGCACAGGTGGCTCAATGGGTCCCTGCTTAAGCACAGGTGGCTGAATCAGTACCTGCTTCAGCACCGGAGTCTCAATTGGTCCCTGCTTCAGCACAGGAGTCTCAATCTGTCCCAGCTTCAGCACAGTCCCTGCTTCAGCACAGGTGGCTCAATCAGTCCCAGCTTCAGTACAGGTGGCTCGATTACTGCTTCAGCACAGGTGGCGCAATCAGTCCCTTCTTCTGCACAAGTGGCTCTATCAATCTCTGCTTCAACACAGATGACTCAATTGGTCCCTGCTTCAGCACAGGTTGCTCAACTAGTCCCAGCTTCAACACAGGTGGCTCAGTTACTGCTTCAGCACAGGTGGCGCAATCAGTCCCTTCTTCAGCACAGGTTGCTCAATCGGCCCTGCTTCAGCACAGGTGGCTCAATTGGTCCCAGCTTCAGTACAGTCTTTGCTTCAGCACAGGTGGCTCAATCAGTCCCAGCTTCAGCACAGGTGGCTCAGTTTATGCTTCAGCACAGGTGGCTCAATCCATCCCTGCTTCAGCACAGGTTGCTGAAGCAGTCCCTGCTTCAGCACAGATTACTCAATCAGTCCCTGCATCAGCACAGATGGCTCAATCAGAGGCTAAGTCACCTGCACTGAAGCAGGGATATCCTGAGAATCTGACCTGTTGGGGGGCCAGGCTAACTAAAAATGAGATCATTTTGGAATTGGTTTGCTGGTTGGTTCTTGTAGTAAAGATGAGTATGGAGTATGGCACACAGGCGGGGCATGAGTAAAAGTAGCAGAATTCACGGCCCTAACATGAGCATGCCAATTGGCAGCAGTATGTATGTATATTTGTATGTATATATATACGTATGTATTTATTTATATAGCGCCATTAATGTACATAGCGCTTCACAGCAGTAATAGTTACAATCATTTAAATAATAAGATATAAATAACACAAGGGGAAGAAGTGCTCAGACATAAAAGTAACATTTATGAAAGGGAGTCCATGCTCCGAAGAGCTTACAATCTAATTGGTTGTTGGAAGAACGTACAGAGACAGTAGGAAGGTGTTCTGGTAAGTAATACAAAGCAATCGGCTTCGATTTCAAGCCTGAAAAGCATTCCCACCAGAAACTAAGTCTCGACTTTTGCACCCACGTTCTCAGAAACGAACATGGCGGACACGGCTGGGATTTTATGCCGATTTGAGTTCCAGGAGAGTTGGGCTGACTCACGGTCAGGAGGGACCAAGTTCTCAGAAGAGAACATAGCGGTGGCGTGTGGAATTTTATGCCGATTTGGGTTCCAGGAGATTCCGGGCTAAGTCTCGGTCAGGGTAAAACTCTCCCATAGAGTTGGAGGATTTGGTAACCGTGGTCACAGCACTCCACACAACCAACGCTTGGAAAATTCAAAAAACTTTATTAAGCTCCACAGTGAGCATACATAGCACCACTCTGACGCGTTTCGTCTATAGAAAGAGTTTTTCAAAGAGAACATAGCGGTGGCGTGTGGAATTTTATGCCGATTTGGGTTCCAGGAGATTCCGGGCTAAGTCTCGGTCAGGGTAAAACTCTCCCATTGAGTTCCCTGCACCTAGGAGAGTCTAGTTTTCAACCCCAGCCCCAAAGAAAGTGTGTCTTTTCGTCTGTATTTTGTGTATCATTGTGTGTAAGATAATTTATGCCGAATAAATTACAATTTATTTCTGTACCTTGTTTTGCTCAATGAATGATCCCGGTAAAAAGGTGAAAATAATCTGGTCTCCCGTGACAATTACGTAGAAATATTCTCTCTGTTGCCAGGTTATAAGGATGCTAAGGGGAGGTCGGATAGGTCAAAGGACAAAGATAAGGATGGGGACAGGGACACTATTCCAAAAACATTTTGGAATTGGCTAGAGGCGTATGCCACTTTGGCCATGATAATCATGGAGAAAGAGCCATGGAAGTGCCCGGCACTAATTCCCTATATGGACCCTGTGACAGGGCAAATAAAAGCCACCAGCTATATGCCTGGCAGACATATGTTTAGTCTGCAGTGCAGCAGTGACGAGGTTAACTTCAGCTGGGAACCTCAGGACAAATAGTTGGATCCCAGCTGCCTAATCAAGGTGTGTTAAAAACCTCAGGCTGAAGACACATGCTGCCTAGCTGGTCAGGAGAGAGGAGTGGAATACTGAACTAGATTACTGCTATAAGGTCTGTCTTTTTGTATACTGTGTGAAGCAGGGAAATACCCTGAAACTCTGGAGAGAGAACAGCTTGATTTGGGGTCTGTTTTACAAACCACATGTGTTATGAACTGCTGTGTTTATCATGCTGAAGAGAAGTTCTTTTGTTTGCCATGCTGAAGACAAGGAATTTTGTTTTGTCTGCTGAAGAAAAGCTAGTTTTGTTTTGAGTGCTGTATATCTTTTAAGGCTAAATAAATAAGCCTTGTCAAGAAACCCGCATGTGTAGTTGCATGTGCCCTGCAACATATGGTGTTAGCTGTGGGATTTTCAAAAGGCTCCTGCAGTTAAAGGGCCACACACACACACAAGGATGAGAAAAATGGAAGAATTTTTTTAAGAGTTTCTGTGCGAGCAGACCAGACAGCAGGGACAGTTAATGCAGGAGCAGACCAAACAGCAGGGACTGTTAATGCAGGAGCAGGCCCAACTACAAGCAGAGAGAGATGAAAGACTCTTGCAGCAGCAAACCCAGCTCCTTGCCCAGCAGCATGCAACACAGGAGGAGCGGATGGCCAAGCTGCTGAACCAATTCAAGGGGTCTGCCAGTCCAGAGCTTGCAAACAAACGCCCAATACTCCTGAGGAAAATGGCTCTGAACAAGGATCCAGAGGCTTTTTTACTGACATTTGAAAGGGTTGCCGAAGCTCAGATCGCTGGGCAACTGCTTTGGCCCCGCTCCTCATAGGAGAAGCCCAGGCCTCATATCAGGGCCTCCCGGCAGATCAGGCAATGGACTACCGACAAGTGAAAGCCGCCATACTGGATCACTTAGGTCTGACCCCAGACACCTACCGGAAGCAGTTCCAGAACATGAAGTACACCGCTAAGATGAGACCCCGGGTCCTCGCTCAGCGGTTATTGGACTTGTGTACGCGCTGGATACAACCTGAGGAGTGCACTAAGTAGGAAATTCTTGAGCAGGTGGTTTTGGAACAATTCCTACAAATAATACCCCCTCCGCACGCTCGTGGGTAAAACTCCATGCGGCTGAAACCCTAGCATTGGCGGTCCGACTCGTGGAGAACGTCCTTTGGGCTGAGGAACAGGCGAGTGTCCTGAACTCGACGGATCCGACTCCACCGGCACCTGCGGACACCCAAAGAGGGAGCTCGGACCAACGGGGAACCTACGGCCCGTCCACGCGCAACCGCCAAGTCCAACAGAAGGAGCAGTCATTCCAGCAATTGTGGAGTCAAAATTCTGCTCCCCGTCGAGACCCTCATCTCATTCCTGATGTCGGCTTGTCACAAAATGAGAGGAACTTCTGAGGACGTTGCCCACAAGACCCACCAGATGTCTGGTCTCCAGTATCCGGTCCAGCGGAGCACTATCCATGGCCCCCTCCTGCGAGGGAACCCTCTCCATGTTCCGCCTGCGGAGAACAAGGCCACCGGTACGTGGACTGTCCACAGATGGATTGTTCCTTCAGCAGGACCGTCACCTCGCCTTCACTCGAGAAAATTACAAGCCCTGGCAACTTCCAGCCCAGGTTGGGGAAAAAAACATCCAGGCCTTTGTAGATTCGGGCTCTGGGAAAACTCTGGTCTTCCAGGAACTGTTACCGCCTAACGTGTGTTCTTTTGACTCCCCATGGAGTGTAGAATGTATACACGGCGATATAAAGCGGTATCCGACGGCCAAATTCTGGCTACAGGTAAAAGGCCAGGAGGCCTACCTCGAAGTAGGAGTGGCTCATTGGCCCCCTGCCCCCGTTGTGCTCGGCCAGGACTGGCCTTTCTTTTCAGACCTAATGGCTCCAATCTTTAACGAGGAGCCTTATTCTATGGCTCAGGAGAACTGTGGCAAACTGTTTCCCTTCTTGGCAGACCTTTTTCCCAGTAGACACCGGGTTCAAAAGACTCGGAAGCAAAAACGCTCTGACAAACAGGACTGGTTGCAGAAATTTGGGTCTCAAGGTGACCATTCTAATAGCCAGAAGTCACAAGTGATGACTGGGGATGGCCAGAGGGAGGGGGATATGGGCCCTGGATATTTACCAGACCTATATCTCCCTGATTTTTGCCAAAGGCAATAGGAAGACCCAGTCCTTGCTAGACAGTATGACAAGGTGGTAAAAATTGATGAGCAAATTTTGAATGCACAGGGGGTGGTAGTATTCCCCCATTTTGAGCTATCAAATGATATCCTGTATAGGGTGAATAGACAGACACAAGCAGGGGAGGTCACCAGACAGATATTGATTCCCAGGGCGTTTGTTAAATCTGTGTTCACTCTAGCCCATACTGTCCCTTGGGGTGGTCACCTGGGCAGGGATAAAACATTGGACCGTATTTCATCCCGATTCAATTGGCCAGGGATGCATAGTGATATTGCTAAGTTATGTGCGGCATGTCCAGGGTGCCAGCTAACTAGTCCAAAGAGACAAAAACCAGCCCCTTTGGTTCCTCTACCCTTGGTGTCAGTTCCCTTTGAGAGGATTGGGGTAGACTTGGTAGGACCTCTAGAACCTTTTGCGAAAGGACACAGGTGTATTCTTGATTATGCAACAAGATATCCTTAGGCGTTCCCCCTGAGAACAGCAACGGCGAAGCAAGTAGCCAACAAGTTGTTGGAACTGTTCTCACGGGTTGGACATCCCCAGGTTATGTTGACAGACCAAGGTACAAATTTTATGGCTAAACTGATGCAGGATGTCTTAAAGTTACTAGAGGTCGTCTGTTGGACATCGGTTTACCATCCACAGACTGATGGATTGGTGGAAAGATTTAACCAAACTCTAAAAGGGATGCTGAGGAAATTTGTAGACTCAGAAAAGAGAGCCTGTGATGAACGTCTCCCATTTCTGCTGTTTACAGTGCGGGAAGTTCCCCAGGCCTCCACGGGATTCTCTCCATTTGAACTGCTCTATGGCCGCTAACCCCGGGGTATCCTAGACCTCCTAAAGGAGTCCTGGGAGGAACAGTGTCCCCCTTCTAAGAATACCCTGCAATATGTACTAGACCTTAGGAAGCGCCTATATGTGGTCGGCTATTTTCCTAGGGAGAATCTTAGATCAGCCCAGGACAGTCAGGAGAGACATTACAATCAGAATGCTCGCATGAGAGTGTTTCACCCGGGAGACCAGGTGATGTTATTATTACCCAGTTGCGAGAGTAAACTCCTGGCCAAATGGCTGGGCCCATTCGAAGTACTCCGCCGTACGGGTGATGTGGATTATGAGATCGCTCAACCGGGGTCCAGGAAGGGTAAACAAATTTACCATGTGAACTTGCTAAAACCCTGGAAGATGCAGCGGTCTCTATTCATCCACCCGGTGGAGGAGGAAACGGACTTGGGTCCTCAGCCTTCACGGGAGAACATCGTGAGTGATGATAAAATCCCAATGGGTAAACAGTTGTCCTCTGAACAAAAAGGGGATTTGTTAGCAATAATTACACAATTCCATGATGTTTTTTCTGATTTACCAGGGCAAACTAACTTAATTTCACATACGATCGAGATAGCACCTGGTGTAAAAGTACGTTCCCGTCCTTATAGGTTGCCTGAAAGTCGTAGAGCTCTGGTATAGAAGGAGGTACAAGAAATGTTACACTTAGGAGTGATTGAGGAATCATGCAGTGAGTGGTGTAGTCCACTAGTTATGGTCCCTAAACCCGATGGGAAGGTAAGATTTTGTGTGGACCTTCGAAAGGTCAATGCGGTATCCAAGTTTGACGCATATCCGATGCCAAGGGTGGAAGAATTAATTGAAGCCCTTGGTAACGCGGAATATATATCCACGCTGGACTTGACAAAAGGATACTGGCAAATACCCTTAGAGGAAAAGTCCAAGTGCAAAACAGCCTTTGCCACTCCCATGGGTTTATACCAGTTTGTGACAATGCCATTTGGACTGCATGGAGCCCCAGCCACATTTCAGAGACTCATGGATAAGGTGCTGAGACCCCATAGGACTTATGCCGCAGCCTACCTAGATGACATTGTCATTTATAGTAAACACTGGCGGGCCCATCTAAATACGCTGACAGCAGTCTTCAAATCTCTAAGAGAGGCAGGGCTCACAGCCAACCCTAAGAAATGTGCCTTGGGTAAGGCGGAAACCAAATACTTAGGGTATGCAGTGGGAGGTGGAAAAGTAAGGCCACTAGCCGACAAGGTAGTTGCCCTGAAAAAAGTTCTGACCCCCCAAACAAAAACGCAGGTATGCTTTCTGCTGGGTTTAGCAGAGTACTACCGGCAGTTCATCCCCAACTATTCAGAAGTGGCAGCCCCTTTAACGGACCTCACAAAAAAGTGTGCCCCTACATAAGTGGTATGGTCAAGGGAGTGTCAGAGAGCCTTTGAGGACATAAAATGGTGTCTATTAGAGGGTCCCGTCCTTAGAAGCCCAGACTTCAACAGCCCTTTTGTAGTGCAAACAGATGCATCAGAGATAGGGCTAGGGGCAGTGTTGTCACAACAGTTTGAGGGAGTTGAACACCCTGTCCTTTTCCTGAGTAGGAAATTGTTCCCGAGGGAAAAAAAACTACTCAGTGATTGAGAAGGAGTGCCTCGCAGTAAAGTGGGCAATCGAGGCTTTGAGACATTACCTGGCAGGAGTCCATTTTACTTTGGTGACGGACCATGCTCCACTGAAGTGGTTAAATAGTATGAAGGATTCCATTGTTAGATTGACTAGGTGGTATATGGCCCTCCAACCCTTCTCCTTTGAGAGTCAGCACAGGCCGGGAAAAGAAAACGCAAATACTGACTTCTTTTCTAGAGAAGGGGTGGATGGTCGGGCTTCAGCCATGCGTAGCCCCAGCCACACACTAACAGGGGAGGAATTTGACAGGGTAAATAAAAGCCACCAGCTATATGCCTGGCAGACATATGTTTAGTCTGCAGTGCAGCAGTGACAAGGTTAACTTCAACTAGGAACCTCAGGACAATTAGTTGGATCCCAGCTGCCTAATCAAGGTGTGTTAAAAAAACCCAGGCAAAGACACATGCTGCCTAGCTGGTCAGGAGAGAGGAATGGAATACTGAACTAGATTACTGCTATAAGGTCTGTCTTTTTGTATACTGTCTGAAGCAGGGAAATAGGAAACTGGAAGGAAAACGGCGCTACTGCGCATGTCCGGAAAAAAGCTCCCAGAGTAATCTTCACACAACTTTATTGAACACACACAGGGCTACACCAGCATCTCCCCCTCTACGCGTTTCACCCTCTGTGAAAGGGTGAAACGCGTAGAGGGGGAGATGCTGGTGTAGCCCTGTGTGTGTTCAATAAAGTTGTGTGAAGATTACTCTGGGAGCTTTTTTCCGGACATGCGCAGTAGCGCCGTTTTCCTTCCAGTTTCCTGATACCTATTGACGGCGGCACGCAGGAGCTAACGAGGAGAGTGGGCCCCAAACCGGAGGAAAGCAGGTGAAGTATCATACCCCTCTCCCTGCACCGGTTATATCTGTGGCCTGGCATTACTCCCTCGCATGGCTCCAGTGTCTGAAGCATCCAGACCTGGTCAATTGCACTGATGCGCATGACAGACCTATTGTTACTTGAAGCAGGGAAATAACCTGAAACTCTGGAGAGAGAACAGCTTGATTTGAGGTCTGTTTTGCAAACCACATGTGTTATGAACTGTTGTGTTTATCATGCTGAAGAGAAGTTCTTTTATTTGCCATGCTGAAGACAAGGAATTTTGTTTTGTCTGCTGAAGAAAAGCTATTTTTGTTTTGTGTGCTGTATATCTTTTAAGGCTAAATAAATAAGCCTTGTCAAGAAACCCGCGTGTGTAGTTGCATGTACCCTGCAACAGACCCCATTCGGGGGCTCACCAGATTTGTTGGGGGAGTGGGAGGGATTGTGGGTGCGTTACGGTGAGGCTTTTCAGTAACACGCATCAGTAAACAAGAAGGAAGATCAGGTGAGATTATAAGGATATGGATCTGTGGCTGCCCATAATGATGCCTCGGAGGCCGGGTCCATTTGGGTCAGCGGCCGGCGGTTTGCAAAGCTCATGGCCTTCGGAGGGAGGGGGGAGGGGCGCCGGCTTTATAATGACAGCGCATGCAGGTTCAACAAGACCTGTAAGTTTTGCCACAAGCGTTCAACGTGTGGCAGAGACCACGCGGCTAGCAAGAGTTTCCGTAAGCAGTGTGGCAGGTACACATTAGAGCACGGCGGCGGTAAAGATGCTGGCATTCATTACATGGGGGGGGGTTGTGTTGGGGAGTAGGGAGTAGATTTTGGCGTGTTTAGGAGATTTAAATTCATGATTTGTTTCAGCACACGGGGGTTATTCGGGGACACGTCCTCTCCGATGTGTAACAGGCTGTGGCTGGGGCCCAGGTGTTCTGTGATCTTTCCACATTGGGGGGATGCCACGGGAGACCAGTACTTTTAACACCTTTACCTTCCGGATCAATTTCACTAGGCAGGACAAGATAGTGGAATAAAATTAGGTTTATTCTGGTAAAACTATCAGGCATAAAAAATAGCACAAAACAGGGAAAACATACCAAAGTCTTTAGCCTCACTAGGTGCACGGCGCCTGCTTCGGGAAGACTTACCCTGTCTGCTCCACAACCAGGAACACCACGGTACTATCTACGGGATTGATACCTGGCTTACCCTGCTGGCCGGATCTTCATTCGATTGTAGAACTTGGCCACGAGTCCCTAGAACTTGTCCTCAGCTAAGCTAGGCTTCCCTGGCACCTCAATACCTAGTGCTGTGCTATTCCGAGCAAAGCACTTTTGAAATCCCTCCAGCGCTTCACCGGACCAAGTCTAGGAATAGTCTGGTTCTCTGATTGGGCAGTCCCCTTACATAGACCTCGGTGTCCTATGTTTAACATGGAAGAGGGACTGGCGACCAATCAGAGAACAGATTGTAACTGCAACAGCCAATCATAAGCTGGAGGTTTGGTTTGCTGCACACGGCAGAGGAGGGGGCGTGCTGAGGGGTTCAGGTAGACAGCGAGCAGGAAATTCAAACTAGCCAATAGGAACCGTGTCTATGAGCAATGGCTTCCATTTGCCAGCCACATACCTCCCAGCTGAGAGAACAAAGAGTCTTCCCCAAGGGGAGCTTTGTCTCTGGACCTGGTTCTCCGCCCTTCCACGCTCACCAGATGCCCCTGCACTTTCGACTCCCATCCTCCCCTTTGATCCACTATCTCTGTGCAGGCATCCCGGCTAATCGAATTACCGGGATGGCCTTCATAGTGATTGTCAATGTTCCAAATTGACAAACGGGGTTCAGTTGATAATAAGTAGTTTATTTTAATACATAGTCTAGTATGATCATATTCATTCAAAAGTCCACAAGACTCTCTGCCAGGGAGTGTCCAGGCAGCCTCTTTATACATTTTTTTGTTCCTTTGTCTAAAACTGTTACTAGACAGATTATACTAACCCCTCCTTAATTCTTAAACCAATCATCTTGCAGCTCATTAAACTTGGTTAAAAATGGCCTCAAACAGCCATAAATAGGTTCCAGATTCCAACTCTCACTAGGAATATGGGCGTTACTTTAATCTCAATCTCTTGGAGTCTCACCCACGCCATATCCATTCGCAGTTGTTTTTCCCTCTCCTGGCAAGCATTTATTTGTTGTTGGGTCACATCAGGAGAGTATTATTATACAAGAGAGATTTCTGTTTATTCTTCCTATATATCTTCTTAGTGGGGCATGGAGAGAATAACATTAACGGTTAGATTGGTGATCAATCCTTTAATGCAAAGGATAAGAAGGATTATGACAACAACCACACATACACATATAATCATCACCACACAAGTTTCGCTTCTAGTAATTTAAACCATGTGCCAAATCCCAAATTCCTGCTATAGAATACTTTTCAAAAAGTCTTCCAATTTAAATACTATTCTTTTTATACCTAGTATATCATGTATAATATTAGCCGTATTGTCAGATATATAAATACCACATTTTCTCCACCACTACACAAAATATTTCTACTCTTATAGTTATGTAACCCCTTTCTCCTCCCCCCCCCCTAGACTCAACTGATGTATCTAGGGTGCTTGAGGGCGGATTACATGGTTGTGAGTGGTGGTGCATACCTGTGAGGAACAGGAGGGCCTGAGCTTCCCGCGATGTTATGGGGGAGACAGGACTCGGCTTCTGAGGTATTGGCCTCCATGGTATCTTAGTGGTGCAGCGCCTCCATCTCCTATAATTCCCAGGGATGTGGGAAGAGACCCTTATAGAAGAACCCCCTTGGTCCCGGGGTGAATGCTCCAGAATCACACGGCACAGTGGTGAAAAGTAACAGAGCCTTTATTGTACTCCTGTAGCAGGCACGAAATAGCAGCACACAGGCAGATGTGCAGGTACACGGTACACCTCCTCCTCCTCCTCCTCTCCCGCCAGATCGCTCTCCGCAGGATGGTCTGAGGGGTATATTTCTCCCTGCCTCCACCCGCAACCGAGGGCACCACGGGTGGGGCTAGCTCTTCCCTCACCCCCTAATCAGGGCGAGAGGCATCGGTCCACCACTAGCTCGCTAGTCCCTAACTCCACAGGAACCTAGCTACACACTCTATAATCTTGTCTGACTATCCAGCCAGACACTCCAACACTCCTCCGCTCCAAAACTAGACTCTCTTAGGACTAACCCAGACTGACCTCCTCACCGGCAGGGACAGCCACCTAAGTTTGGTCAGCCCCGCCCCTATGACATCAACAAGACACCCCCCCTCTGCACGGGGTCGCTGTTTACAGGGGGCTACATTCTCCCAATGGTCCCCACTTGGACCTCGCTTTGGCAGTACCATCCTGCAGTGAAAAACCTGGGGAACAAACACAGGTTATACACATCTTAATCAAACATTTATGAGGTAGTATTTGTCACACAACTGAAACCCAGTTACTCCTAACATGGCGAACCTAATAATAATGCTTTGGGTCCGGCTTCCTTATCTTCCTGCCGTTGTGATCAGTGACCGTTACAGCAAACGACTGAACTGACCCATGTTCTGGTCGATAATTCACACCATGCATGTAGATACATCTCACTATGCTCCATATGCGTACTAGCTCGCTGATCTTATCCTCATTATGATAACCGGCCTTACCGAACTTGATCCGTAAGTACTCTTGGACTGCTTCCCTAAGCCAATTGTCCCGGTTCTCTTCAATCTCTCGTATGATAGGCTCAGGCACATAAGGGTACTCATAACTGTGTGACTTTCTGTATCTGGCCACTATGGCTCTGTCAGCCCTACTCAACTTGGTAAGCGTTCTGTGACCCACCCTGCTTGGCAGTACCCAAAACTATGGCTCTTCTGGAGCTACTTCGTCGTACAAAATACTAGGGCCTTGGGGTACAATAAGCTTCTGCTCTATTTCCCTGTACCTATGGTCTAACTCATCCTCCACCTCTTGTTGAGTGAAAGAACCAGCCACCCACCAATGATCAACAACAATATTTTTGATTAATAGGAACCGCGTACGGTCCATCCCTTCGTGGTAACCAGTGAATAGGGGTGCCCACCACTTGTCGCGGTGTTCGTATTCTGTGACACGCTTCGTGTGTTCTCCCTCTGACTCTACCTGAGACGATACACCGGACATACCCGCATCAGTAGACCGCGAGCAATCTCTCCTCCCCTTAGCATTTATGTACACTGTCGGATTCAATTTGTGCACCAGTGGTCTGGAAGGCCCAGTGTCTGCTGGAGTATGCGAGCCGCGAGCTCTCCCTCTAGCTGTAGGACAAAATGGTACAGGGTTAGGCACAGGTATTCTACTTGACTATGGTATCTCCCCATCAGATCCCACATCACTTAGTTCCAAATCCCACAAGTCCTTAGAGTATTTGGGGAATTTACACAACTTATCCCTGGTAGGTCCCAGTGGCACCTCTTGTGACGGAGCAGGGGCAGTGGCCGGGGCAGTGGAACTAGGGGCTGGGGTTGGGGAAACGTCAAGATCAGTGTCCAGCAAACGGGTAATCCCGCGACCAAGGGACCCTCTCCTTGACTCGTTCTCCGCAGACTCCTTGTTTCTCTCGATGAGCCGCGGCTCCGTAGGTTAGCCAGGGCAAGGGCCGCTTCGATACTCTGGGTTGAAAACATCATTCACGGCCTTCTCTTTCCAGTGGAACCGGACGCGATGTCATCAGGGGTGCCCGCCGAGTCACCATCCGCCCCGTGGTCACGCACCGGACGTGCGTCGAGGACCGGCATGGGCGTTGGCAGAGCATCCGCGGTACTGCCGAACAAGTAGGCCTCAAGCCTCTCCTTCTCGTCTTCCGTGGTTATGGTCTCCTCCTGGCGGGAATAAGGGGGTGATGGACACTCCTTACCGCTCCGCTGGCTTTTGATGAGATCGGGCTCCTCGAGGGTCTTATCGATCGCCCCCTCCTCCGCACTGGGAGTCACCACGGTTGTGGGACTGATCCGGGTCACCACGGTTGTGGGACTGATCCGGGCCTCAGGCCGCACCAGCGCCCGCTGACGGACGGGATCCATGCTCGGCTGCTCCTCTTTAACCCGCGACCAACGCTTCTTGATCTTTAGTCCCCATACTGTGTTTTTAAAAGACAAAGGAGGCATCCCGTGGGGTCGTCGCATTTTTTTGTTGTTTGTTGGATGGCATGAGCGTACTGTAATTGGTCAATGAGTTTTTAATAATATTTACAAATATTTATAAAAAACAATAGTTACATAAAAGTGATACAACAATATTCATACAAAATACAAAATATTTACTACCGTACAGTAAATGCAAATGTGAACAAAAAGGAAATACATTTGTATTAAAAAGTAAATGAAAAGTAATGCCCCATGTGAGGATCGAACTCACGACCTTCAGATTATGAGACTGACGCGCTACCTACTGCGCTAATGAGGCATATACTTTTAGTTATGAAAAAGAAATGAACAAATTGCCAGAATCAATATTACATTAAAAAAGCTGTTTTTACGCACACTGTAACTATGTCCTATATCTGCACGCAAACATGATTTGCTAAATAATGGTTTAGTATTTAAAAATAATAACACCTGCGTTGGCCAGGAACCCGAACCCAGGTCAACTGCTTGGAAGGCAGCTATGCTCACAATTATACCACCAATTAGCTTTCTTTTCCTCGTTTTGAAATATTTGAGCATTCACTGGTATTTTATTGGTAGTAAAGCAGTAAGAAAGATTGCACAATTGAAATTATAATGAAATATCATAAGAAACTATGGCCTCCTAAGCCAGGGATTGTGGGTTCCAGTCCCATCTGGGTTTTTTTCCCCAATAGTAATAGAAATAACATTTTTAAATAAATTGGTTCTGTACTATGAGAACAAACTTGTAGCATACATTTTTTTTTAAATGTTTGAAAGACATTTTTAATGTTTCTATTGTACTGTAGGAAGCGTTTCCAAAGAGACAGCCCCCTTCTCCTTCTGATAGGCTCTGACTCTTGAGCCCCGCCCTCTCCCTAGCAGTTCACCAATTGTATCTACTGTAGTAACTGCTCAGTCAATCACAATGCAGAAATACATTTGTTTTTTTTAAACAGCAGCTTGAACTGCAGCTTTAAACGTAATGGATTAAACCCGACCTTTCTCATTTTGCAGTTGCCAAATCTGGGATCCTACACCAATACCCTCTTCTATCTTCGGGAGGAGGGACAATGTGAAAAAAGCAATGGTCGTTAGTTAAGGTTTGCCTTACCGAACGCTTCCACCCATGAACGTCAGGTGAACATTTGTAAAAATCATAGTTCGAAATTAAATATTCATATATTTCTGATAAAATCGCCAGCTTATCTGTTGCAGCATTAATTGCAGAACATATTAAAAATGCATAACTACAGTCAGGTTTCTTATACGTGTACGGTGTACACATGGTGTCTAGTTCAGTCAGCAATTGTGCAGGGATAAGAATGTAGAAAAAAGCCCACAACATTGTATTTTAGAGGTTTTTATTATGCAACGCCTAAGTTTGATAACGTCTTCAGCGTCTTTAAGGACCAAGATCGATTCACAATGGACCACTGTGGTTCTGTAGACTTGGCTTTTATTTGTTTTTTAAACACCTGCAAATTGACGCAGTAGCACAGTACTGTACACATTAGTATTCATTCATTTCTGCCACCTGGCAGATACGCGAAGAAATGCACCCAAAGAAATCAGAATCCAGGTAATTCAAGGAAATCAACCGCGGTAAACAAAGGTGTGACTGGTGTGATTGGTGGGAATATTCATACAAAATACCAAATATTTACTACCATAAATGCAAATGTGAACAAAAAATAAATATATTTGACCATCCCATCTGGTGTTGCGCATGCACCACTTATTAGCCTTTTAATGTTTTCTTCGTCCACTTCTTTTCTGGATGTTAATTAATTGTACAAAAACATAGTTGAAGTCCAAAAAGATTTATGTTACACTTCATAACTCTGGGGTTTTGATGCTTACAAAATTAGCCTTTATATAGGTATGTCGTCCTTGCCAAAAAGTTAAAATGATTCCGAGTTGAGTCACTAGGAAGTCATCAAAAAGAGATAAAACTAGCACAAACCACATACATATATCAGCACGCAAAGATGATTTCATAATAATGTTTTAGTATTTAAAATTAGCAACACCTGCGTTGGCCGGAAATCGAACCCGGGTCAACTGTTTGGAAGGCAGCTATGCTCCCCACTATACCACCAACACTGTATAAAGATTGCATAAATGGCAGTTATACAAAAGAATTAAGACTGGAAAAATTAGGTGCATGTGTGCATGTTTGCATGTGTGCATGTTTGCATGTGGAGAGCAAAGATGCCACCAGTGAAAATGGAGTCTGTCTAAGTATTAGAAAAAGGAAGTTATGAGTGCATTTATATATTGAGGCAATATTTTCGGGAAGAGAGCGGAGCCTCTGTAAGCTCCGTACCCCCCATAAATAATCAAGGGCCTCAAGTTTGTGCACCCCTGCCTTAACAAACCATTTTTATAGGAATAATAGTATATAAAAAACAACACATTTCCAAAGCTCTAGTGCTGTATTAAATTTTTCTTCTCTCTAAATAAGAGAAATCTAATGGGGAATCAGAATCTGATCAAAGTAAAAATGCTCGTTCTCTGCCACATGACTTGAAACACTAAATGATCTAATACTCCTCTTTGGTACGGATATAGTGCAGACGTGTGATCATATCCCGTGGCTTTGCTAGGTCACGATTTTTAGGACTAGGAAGCCTGTGAGCTCTGTCCATCATGAGTTTATCTACCAATGTTTCTGGTAGAAGGGACGTGAAAATCCAGGTAAGATATGTGTCTAATTTGGCATTGTCCACTTCTTCCGGCACTCCTCTGATCTGCAGATTGTTGTGTCTTGACCGGTTCTCTGTGTTCTCCAGTTTCTCAAAGATTATTTTAACTTGGGGTTTTAGCTCATGGACTTCCTGGGCCTGGGTTTCTTGAGCATGAGCGGTTGTAGCTACCTTCTCTTCCAAGTCCGCAATATGGTCTCCTATAGATGCTATTTTGTCTTTGAGAATGCGGTGGATGCTGTGTATCTCAGAGTGAAAAGAGCTCTTGATATCCTGAACAAATACCAGCATTTCTTTATGAGTGAGTGGGGTGTCTACTTCCTCCTTGGAGTCTGGTTCTGGGTCTGCGTCTTCACCCGCGACCAACGCTTCTTGATCTTTAGTCCCCATACTGTGTTTTTAAAAGACAAAGGAGGCATCCCGTGGGGTCGTCGCATTTTTTTGTTGTTTGTTGGATGGCATGAGCGTACTGTAATTGGTCAATGAGTTTTTATTAATATTTACAAATATTTATAAAAAACAATAGTTACATAAAAGTGATACAACAATATTCATACAAAATACAAAATATTTACAACCGTACAGTAAATGCAAATGTGAACAAAAAGGAAATACATTTGTATTAAAAAGTAAATGAAAGTAATGCCCCATGTGAGGATCGAACTCACGACCTTCAGATTATGAGACTGACGCGCTACCTACTGCGCTAATGAGGCATATACTTTTAGTTATGAAAAAGAAATTAACAAATTGCCAGAATCAATATTACATTAAAAAAGCTGTTTTTACGCACACTGTAACTATGTCCTATATCTGCACGCAAACATGATTTGTTAAATAATGGTTTAGTATTTAAAAATAATAACACCTGCGTTGGCCAGGAACCCGAACCCAGGTCAACTGCTTGGAAGACAGCTATGCTCACAATTATACCACCAATTAGCTTTCTTTTCCTCGTTTTGAAATATTTGAGCATTCACTGGTATGTTATTGGTAGTAAAGCAGTAAGAATGATTGCACAATTGAAATTATAATGAAATATCATTAGAAACTATGGCCTCCTAAGCCAGGGATTGTGGGTTCGAGTCCCATCTGGTTTTTTTTTCCCAATAGTAATAGTAATAGAAATAACATTTTTAAATAAATTAATTCTGTACTATGAGAACACACTTGTAGCATACATTTTTTTTTAAATGTTTGAAAGACATTTTTAATGTTTCTATTGTACTGTAGGAAGCGTTTCCAAAGAGACAGCCCCCTTCTCCTTCTGATAAGCTCTGGCTCTTGAGCCCTGCCCTCTCCCTAGCAGTTCACCAATTGTATCTACTGTAGTAACTGCTCAGTCAATCACAATGCAGGAATACATTTGTTTTTTTTAAACAGCAGCTTGAACTGCAGCTTTAAACGTAATGGATTAAACCCGACCTTTCTCATTTTGCAGTTGCCAAATCTGGGATCATACACCAATACCCTCTTCTATCTTCGGGAGGAGGGACAATGCGAAAAAAGCAATGGTCGTTAGTTAAGGTTTGCCTTACCGAACGCTTCCACCCATGAACGTCAGGTGAACATTTGTAAAAATCATAGTTCGAAATGAAATATTCATATATTTCTGATAAAGTCGCCAGCTTATCTGTTGCAGCATTAATTGCAGAACATATTAAAAATGCATAACTACAGTCAGGTTTCTTATACGTTTATGGTGTACACATGGTGTCTAGTTCAGTCAGCAATTGTGCAGGGATAAGAATGTAGAAAAAAGCCCACAACATTGTGTTTTAGAGGTTTTTATTATGCAACGCCTAAGTTTGATAACGTCTTCAGCTTCTTTAAGGACCAAGATCGATTCACAATGGACCACTGTGGTTCTGTAGACTTGGCTTTTATTTGTTTTTTAAACACCTGCAAATTGACGCAGTAGCACAGTACTGTACACATTAGTATTCATTCATTTCTGCCACCTGGCAGTTACGCGAAGAATTGCACCCAAAGAAATCAGAATCCAGGTAATTCAAGGAAATCAACCGCGGTAAACAAAGGTGTGACTGGTGATTGGTGGCAATATTCATACAAAATACCAAATATTTACTACCATAAATGCAAATGTGAACAAAAAATAAATATATTTGACCATCCCATCTGGTGTCGCGCATGCACCACTTATTAGCCTTTTAATGTTTTCTTCGTCCACTTCTTTTCTGGATGTTAATTAATTGTACAAAAAATAGTTGAAGTCCAAAAAGATTTATGTTACACTTCATAACTCTGGAGTTTTGATGCTTACAAAATTAGCCTTTATATAGGTATGTCGTCCTTGCCAAAAAGTTAAAATTATTCCGAGTTGAGTCACTAGGAAGTCATCAAAAAAAGATAAAACTAGCATAAACCACATACATATATCAGCACGCAAAGATGATTTCATAATAATGTTTTAGTATTTAAAAATAGCAACACCTGCGTTGGCCGATAATCGAACCCGGGTCAACTGCTTGGAAGGCAGCTATGCTCACCACTATACCACCAACGCTGTATAAAGATAGCATAACAGGCAGTTATAAAAAAGAATTAAGACTGGAAAAATTAGGTGCATGTGTGCATGTTTGCATGTGGAGAGCAAAGACGCCACCAGTGAAAATGGCATCTGTCTAAGTATTAGAAAAAGGAAGTTATGAGTGCATTTATATATTGAGGCAAGATTTTCAGGAAGAGAGCGGAGCCTCTGTAAGCTCCGTACCCCCCATAAATAATCAAGGGCCCCAAGTTTGTGCACCTCTGCCTTAATAAACCATTTTTATAGGAATAATAGTATATAAAAAACAACACATTTCCAAAGCTCTAGTGCTGTATTAAATTATTCTTCTCTCTAAATAAGAGAAATCTAATGGGGAATCAGAATCTGATCAAAGTAAAAACGCTCGTTCTCTGCCACATGACTTGAAACACTAAATGATCTAATACTCCTCTTTGGTACGGATATAGTGCAGACGTGTGATCACATCCCGTGGCTTTGCTAGGTCACGATTTTTAGGACTAGGAAGCCTGTGAGCTCTGTCCATCATGAGTTTATCTACCAATGTTTCTGGTAGAAGGGACGTGAAAATCCAGGTAAGATATGTGTCTAATTTGGCATAGTCCACTTCTTCCGGCACTCCTCTGATCTGCAGATTGTTGTGTCTTGACCGGTTCTCTGTGTTCTCCAGTTTCTCAAAGATTATTTTAACTTGGGGTTTTAGCTCATGGACTTCCTGGGCCTGGGTTTCTTGAGCATGAGCGTTTGTAGCTACCTTCTCTTCCAAGTCCGCAATATGGTCTCCTATAGACGCTATTTTGTCTTTGAGACTGCGGTGGATGCTGTGTATCTCAGAGTGAAAAGAGCTCTTGATATCCTGAACAAATACCAGCATTTCTTTATTAGTGAGTGGGGTGTCTACTTCCTCCTTTGAGTCTGGTTCTGGGTCTGCGTCTTCACCCGCGACCAACGCTTCTTGATCTTTAGTCCCCATACTGTGTTTTTAAAAGACAAAGGAGGCATCCCGTGGGGTCGTTGCATTTTTTTGTTGTTTGTTGGATGGCATGAGCGTACTGTAATTGGTCAATGAGGTTTTATTAATATTTACAAATATTTATAAAAAACAATAGTTACATAAAAGTGATACAACAATATTCATACAAAATACAAAATATTTACTACCGTACAGTAAATGCAAATGTGAACAAAAAGAAAATACATTTGTATTAAAAAGTAAATGAAGAGTAATGCCCCATGTGAGGATCGAACTCACGACATTCAGATTATGAGACTGACGCGCTACCTACTGCACTAATGAGGCATATACTTTAGTTATGAAAAAGAAATGAACAAATTGCCAGAATCAATATTACATTAAAAAAGCTGTTTTTACGCACACTGTAACTATGTCCTATATCTGCATGCAAACATGATTTGCTAAATAATGGTTTAGTATTAAAAAATAATAACACCTGCGTTGACCAGGAACCCGAACCCAGGTCAACTGCTTGGAAGGCAGCTATGCTCACAATTATACCACCAATTAGCTTTCTTTTCCTCGTTTTGAAATATTTGAGCATTCACTGGTATGTTATTGGTAGTAAAGCAGTAAGAATGATTGCACAATTGAAATTATAATGAAATATCATTAGAAACTATGGCCTCCTAAGCCAGGGATTGTGGGTTCGAGTCCCATCTGATTTTTTTTCCCCAATAGTAATAGAAATAACATTTTTAAATAAATTAGTTCTGTACTATGAGAACACACTTGTAGCATACATTTTTTTTTAAATGTTTGAAAGACATTTTTAATGTTTCTATTGTACTGTAGGAAGCGTTTCCAAAGAGACAGCCCCCTTCTCCTTCTGATAGGCTCTGGCTCTTGAGCCCCGCCCTCTCCCTAGCAGTTCACCAATTGTATCTACTGTAGTAACTGCTCAGTCAATCACAATGCAGGAATACATTTGTTTTTTTTAAACAGCAGCTTGAACTGCAGCTTTAAACGTAATGGATTAAACCCGACCTTTCTCATTTTGCAGTTGCCAAATCTGGGATCATACACCAATACCCTCTTCTATCTTCGGGAGGAGGGACAATGCGAAAAAAGCAATGGTCGTTAGTTAAGGTTTGCCTTACCGAACGCTTCCACCCATGAACGTCAGGTGACCATTTGTAAAAATCATAGTTCGAAATGAAATATTCATATATTTCTGATAAAGTCGCCAGCTTATCTGTTGCAGCATTAATTGCAGAACATATTAAAAATGCATAACTACAGTCAGGTTTCTTATACGTTTACGGTGTACACATGGTGTCTAGTTCAGTCAGCAATTGTGCAGGGATAAGAATGTAGAAAAAAGCCCACAACATTGTGTTTTAGAGGTTTTTATTATGCAACGCCTAAGTTTGATAACGTCTTCAGCGTCTTTAAGGACCAAGATCGATTCACAATGGACCACTGTGGTTCTGTAGACTTGGCTTTTATTTGTTTTTTAAACACCTGCAAATTGACGCAGTAGCACAGTACTGTACACATTAGTATTCATTCATTTCTGCCACCTGGCAGATACGCGAAGAATTGCACCCAAAGAAATCAGAATCCAGGTAATTCAAGGAAATCAACCGCGGTAAACAAAGGTGTGACTGGTGTGATTGGTGGCAATATTCATACAAAATACCAAATATTTTCTACCATAAATGCAAATGTGAACAAAAAATAAATATATTTGACCATCCCATCTGGTGTCGTGCATGCACCACTTATTAGCCTTTTAATGTTTTCTTCGTCCACTTCTTTTCTGGATGTTAATTAATTGTACAAAAAAATAGTTGAAGTCCAAAAAGATTTATGTTACACTTCATAACTCTGGAGTTTTGATGCTTACAAAATTAGCCTTTATATAGGTATGTCGTCCTTGCCAAAAAGTTAAAATGATTCCGAGTTGAGTCACTAGGATGTCATCAAAAAGAGATAAAACTAGCACAAACCACATACATATATCAGCACGCAAATATGATTTCATAATAATGTTTTAGTATTTAAAAATAGCAACACCTGCGTTGGCCGGGAATCAAACCCGGGTCAACTGCTTGGAAGGCAGCTATGCTCACCACTATACCACCAACGCTGTATAAAGATAGCATAAATGGCAGTTATAAAAAAGAATTAAGACTGGAAAAATTAGGTGCATGTGTGCATGTTTGCATGTGGAGAGCAAAGACGCCACCAGTGAAATGATGTCTGTCTAAGTATTAGAAAAAGGAAGTTATGAGTGCATTTATATATTGAGGCAAGATTTTCAGGAAGAGAGCGGAGCCTCTGTAAGCTCCGTACCCCCCATAAATAATCAAGGGCCCCAAGTTTGTGCACGTCTGCCTTAATAAACCATTTTTATAGGAATAATAGTATATAAAAAACAACACATTTCCAAAGCTCTAGTGCTGTATTAAATTATTCTTCTCTCTAAATAAGAGAAATCTAATGGGGAATCAGAATCTGATCAAAGTAAAAACGCTCGTTCTCTGCCACATGACTTGAAACACTAAATGATCTAATACTCCTCTTTGGTACGGATATAGTGCAGACGTGTGATCACATCCCGTGGCTTTGCTAGGTCACGATTTTTAGGACTAGGAAGCCTGTGAGCTCTGTCCATCATGAGTTTATCTACCAATGTTTCTGGTAGAAGGGACGTGAAAATCCAGGTAAGATATGTGTCTAAATTGGCATAGTCCACTTCTTCCGGCACTCCTCTGATCTGCAGATTGTTGTGTCTTGACCGGTTCTCTGTGTTCTCCAGTTTCTCAAAGATTATTTTAACTTGGGGTTTTAGCTCATGGACTTCCTGGGCCTGGGTTTCTTGAGCATGAGCGTTTGTAGCTACCTTCTCTTCCAAGTCCGCAATATGGTCTCCTATAGACGCTATTTTGTCTTTGAGACTGCGGTGGATGCTGTGTATCTCAGAGTGAAAAGAGCTCTTGATATCCTGAACAAATACCAGCATTTCTTTATTAGTGAGTGGGGTGTCTACTTCCTCCTTTGAGTCTGGTTCTGGGTCTGCGTCTTCACCCGCGACCAACGCTTCTTGATCTTTAGTCCCCATACTGTGTTTTTAAAAGACAAAGGAGGCATCCCGTGGGGTCGTTGCATTTTTTTGTTGTTTGTTGGATGGCATGAGCGTACTGTAATTGGTCAATGAGGTTTTATTAATATTTACAAATATTTATAAAAAACAATAGTTACATAAAAGTGATACAACAATATTCATACAAAATACAAAATATTTACTACCGTACAGTAAATGCAAATGTGAACAAAAAGAAAATACATTTGTATTAAAAAGTAAATGAAGAGTAATGCCCCATGTGAGGATCGAACTCACGACATTCAGATTATGAGACTGACGCGCTACCTACTGCACTAATGAGGCATATACTTTAGTTATGAAAAAGAAATGAACAAATTGCCAGAATCAATATTACATTAAAAAAGCTGTTTTTACGCACACTGTAACTATGTCCTATATCTGCATGCAAACATGATTTGCTAAATAATGGTTTAGTATTTAAAAATAATAACACCTGCGTTGACCAGGAACCCGAACCCAGGTCAACTGCTTGGAAGGCAGCTATGCTCACAATTATACCACCAATTAGCTTTCTTTTCCTCGTTTTGAAATATTTGAGCATTCACTGGTATGTTATTGGTAGTAAAGCAGTAAGAATGATTGCACAATTGAAATTATAATGAAATATCATTAGAAACTATGGCCTCCTAAGCCAGGGATTGTGGGTTCGAGTCCCATCTGGTTTTTTTTCCCCAATAGTAATAGAAATAACATTTTTAAATAAATTAGTTCTGTACTATGAGAACACACTTGTAGCATACATTTTTTTTTAAATGTTTGAAAGACATTTTTAATGTTTCTATTGTACTGTAGGAAGCGTTTCCAAAGAGACAGCCCCCTTCTCCTTCTGATAGGCTCTGGCTCTTGAGCCCCGCCCTCTCCCTAGCAGTTCACCAATTGTATCTACTGTAGTAACTGCTCAGTCAATCACAATGCAGGAATACATTTGTTTTTTTTAAACAGCAGCTTGAACTGCAGCTTTAAACGTAATGGATTAAACCCGACCTTTCTCATTTTGCAGTTGCCAAATCTGGGATCATACACCAATACCCTCTTCTATCTTCGGGAGGAGGGACAATGCGAAAAAAGCAATGGTCGTTAGTTAAGGTTTGCCTTACCGAACGCTTCCACCCATGAACGTCAGGTGAACATTTGTAAAAATCATAGTTCGAAATGAAATATTCATATATTTCTGATAAAGTCGCCAGCTTATCTGTTGCAGCATTAATTGCAGAACATATTAAAAATGCATAACTACAGTCAGGTTTCTTATACGTTTATGGTGTACACATGGTGTCTAGTTCAGTCAGCAATTGTGCAGGGATAAGAATGTAGAAAAAAGCCCACAACATTGTGTTTTAGAGGTTTTTATTATGCAACGCCTAAGTTTGATAACGTCTTCAGCGTCTTTAAGGACCAAGATCGATTCACAATGGACCACTGTGGTTCTGTAGACTTGGCTTTTATTTGTTTTTTAAACACCTGCAAATTGACGCAGTAGCACAGTACTGTACACATTAGTATTCATTCATTTCTGCCACCTGGCAGATACGCGAAGAATTGCACCCAAAGAAATCAGAATCCAGGTAATTCAAGGAAATCAACCGCGGTAAACAAAGGTGTGACTGGTGTGATTGGTGGCAATATTCATACAAAATACCAAATATTTTCTACCATAAATGCAAATGTGAACAAAAAATAAATATATTTGACCATCCCATCTGGTGTCGTGCATGCACCACTTATTAGCCTTTTAATGTTTTCTTCGTCCACTTCTTTTCTGGATGTTAATTAATTGTACAAAAAAATAGTTGAAGTCCAAAAAGATTTATGTTACACTTCATAACTCTGGAGTTTTGATGCTTACAAAATTAGCCTTTATATAGGTATGTCGTCCTTGCCAAAAAGTTAAAATGATTCCGAGTTGAGTCACTAGGATGTCATCAAAAAGAGATAAAACTAGCACAAACCACATACATATATCAGCACGCAAATATGATTTCATAATAATGTTTTAGTATTTAAAAATAGCAACACCTGCGTTGGCCGGGAATCAAACCCGGGTCAACTGCTTGGAAGGCAGCTATGCTCACCACTATACCACCAACGCTGTATAAAGATAGCATAAATGGCAGTTATAAAAAAGAATTAAGACTGGAAAAATTAGGTGCATGTGTGCATGTTTGCATGTGGAGAGCAAAGAAGCCACCAGTGAAATGATGTCTGTCTAAGTATTAGAAAAAGGAAGTTATGAGTGCATTTATATATTGAGGCAAGATTTTCAGGAAGAGAGCGGAGCCTCTGTAAGCTCCGTACCCCCCATAAATAATCAAGGGCCCCAAGTTTGTGCACCCCTGCCTTAATAAACCATTTTTATAGGAATAATAGTATATAAAAAACAACACATTTCCAAAGCTCTAGTGCTGTATTAAATTATTCTTCTCTCTAAATAAGAGAAATCTAATGGGGAATCAGAATCTGATCAAAGTAAAAACGCTCGTTCTCTGCCACATGACTTGAAACACTAAATGATCTAGTACTCCTCTTTGGTACGGATATAGTGCAGACGTGTGATCACATTCCGTGGCTTTGCTAGGTCACGATTTTTAGGACTAGGAAGCCTGTGAGCTCTGTCCATCATGAGTTTATCTACCAATGTTTCTGGTAGAAGGGACGTGAAAATCCAGGTAAGATATGTGTCTAATTTGGCATTGTCCACTTCTTCCGGCACTCCTCTGATCTGCAGATTGTTGTGTCTTGACCGGTTCTCTGTGTTCTCCAGTTTCTCAAAGATTATTTTAACTTGGGATTTTAGCTCATGGACTTCCTGGGCCTGGGTTTCTTGAGCATGAGCGGTTGTAGCTACCTTCTCTTCCAAGTCCGCAATATGGTCTCCTATAGACGCTATTTTGTGTTTGAGACTGCGGTGGATGCTGTGTATCTCAGAGTGAAAAGAGCTCTTGATATCCTGAACAAATACCAGCATTTCTTTATGAGTGAGTGGGGTGTCTACTTCCTCCTTGGAGTCTGGTTCTGGGTCTGCGTCTTCACCCGCGACCAACGCTTCTTGATCTTTAGTCCCCATACTGTGTTTTTAAAAGACAAAGGAGGCATCCCGTGGGGTCGTTGCATTTTTTTGTTGTTTGTTCGATGGCATGAGCGTACTGTAATTGGTCAATGAGTTTTTATTAATATTTACAAATATTTATAAAAAAACAATAGTTACATAAAAGTGATACAACAATATTCATACAAAATACAAAATATTTACTACCGTAGAGTAAATGCAAATGTGATCAAAAAGGAAATACATTTGTATTAAAAAGTAAATGAAAAGTAATGCCCCATGTGAGGATCGAACTCACGACCTTCAGATTATGAGACTGACGCGCTACCTACTGCGCTAATGAGGCATATACTACAAGTTATGAAAAAGAAATGAACAAATTGCCAGAATCAATATTACATTAAAAAAGCTGTTTTTACGCACACTGTAACTATGTCCTATATCTGCACGCAAAATGATTTGCTAAATAATGGTTTAGTATTTAAAAATAATAACACCTGCGTTGGCCAGGAACCCGAACCCAGGTCAACTGCTTGGAAGGCAGCTATGCTCACAATTATACCACCAATTAGCTTTCTTTTCCTCGTTTTGAAATATTTGAGCATTCACTGGTATTTTATTGGTAGTAAAGCAGTAAGAATGATTGCACAATTGAAATTATAATGAAATATCATAAGAAACTATGGCCTCTTAAGCCAGGGATTGTGGGTTCGAGTCCCATCTGGTTTTTTTTTCCCCAATAGTAATAGAAATAACATTTTTAAATAAATTAGTTCTGTACTATGAGAACAAACTTGTAGCAAACATTTTTTTTTTAAATGTTTGAAAGACATTTTTAATGTTTCTATTGTACTGTAGGAAGCGTTTCCAAAGAGACAGCCCCCTTCTCCTTCTGATAGGCTCTGGCTCTTGAGCCCCACCCTCTCCCTAGCAGTTCACCAATTGTATCTACTGTAGTAACTGCTCAGTCAATCACAATGCAGGAATACATTAGTTTTTTTTAAACAGCAGCTTGAACTGCAGCTTTAAACGTAATGGATTAAACCCGACCTTTCTCATTTTGCAGTTGCCAAATCTGGGATCATACACCAATACCCTCTTCTATCTTCGGGAGGAGGGATGATAATATATATATTTCAGGGGTGACTCCATTTTGTCTGCTGTATAACCATTTTTATACTAACACTGCCATTATGCTTAGTCACACGATTTAACTAACATTTTTCCAACTACCCTTTTTCTGTATCTAATTTTGGCTGAGCTTCTGTGTTGAAATAGGAAGTATTGACCAAATAAGGCACAAACGGGAACTTATGTACGGTCTCAGCTATTTAATCTTGAATCATGTGATGTACGGTAGTTTCCAAATAAATGATTTAATGACATGTTATGTCTAACATAAGCACAAAATAAGGGAAATGGAAATTGGCAAATATTCATCTTTGTTTCAAGGCCTATATAACCTGAATGTGAACGCCTAATAAACAGGAGATATTTTTGATCGCACATTGGTGTCAGACTCAATTATTTCTCCTCCGAACGTTCGATTACTTTTCCAGGGCTGTAACAGTGGGGGAAAGCCTCCGGAGGTGTTCGATCCGATGTATTTGGAGATGATCCCGACATATGCTGAGTCGAGGATGAATTATTAAGAAGGGACAATGCGAAAAAAGCAATGGTCGTTAGTTAAGGTTTGCCTTACCGAATGCTTCCACCTATGAACGTCAGGTGAACATTTGTAAAAATCATAGTTCGAAATGAAATATTCATATATTTCTGATAAAGTCGCCAGCTTATCTGTTGCAGCATTAATTGCAGAACATATTAAAAATGCATAACTACAGTCAGGTTTCTTATACGTTTACGGTGTACACATGGTGTCTAGTTCAGTCAGCAATTGTGCAGGGATAAGAATGTAGAAAAAAGCCCACAACATTGTGTTTTAGAGGTTTTTATTATGCAACGCCTAAGTTTGATAACGTCTTCAGCGTCTTTAAGGATCAAGATCGATTCACAATGGACCACTGTGGTTCTGTAGACTTGGCTTTTATTTGTTTTTTAAACACCTGCAAATTGACGCAGTTGCACAGTACTGTACACATTAGTATTCATTCATTTCTGCCACCTGGCAGATACGCGAAGAATTGCACCCAAAGAAATCAGAATCCAGGTAATTCAAGGAAATCAACCGCGGTAAACAAAGGTGTGACTGGTGTGATTGGTGGCAATATTCATACAAAATACCAAATATTTACTACCATAAATGCAAATGTGAACAAAAAATAAATATATTTGACCATCCCATCTGGTGTCGCGCATGCACCACTTATTAGCCTTTTTTTTTTTTTCCAAATAGTTTTATTAGGCATTGGTACAACAGGTGATTTACAGGTTCATTACATCGCCTAATACATAAACATTTTAACTTTTTCTGGGGTAAAGAAGGGACCACCTTGGTTGTCCCTGAAAAGGAGGTCCTCGAAGAGAGAGGACAGAAAGGGCAGAAGGGGGGGGGGGGTAAGGGACGGGAGATGGGGGGGGGGGGAGTTTCACTTCCTGGAGACCCTATCCTTGTGACCCTTAGACCTACTGGACCGGCATAGGGATTCGGGTGAGACTGATTTGCGCCAATGCTAGCTTTCTGTCTATCAGGGCCTTCATCTGTTGAGGAGCCACCAGGGTTCCCATATCTTATCAAAGGCGATAAGCTTTTGCCTCAGCATTGCCGTCAACTTCTCCATTATCATCACTTCATTGACCCTTTTTTTAATGGATTTTTTGGATGGTGTGGTTTGTCTCTTCCAGGAGGCCGCTATCTCACATCTGGCCGCAGTTAGAATATGGGAGATCAATTTCCCAGTTGTCCGGGCAATACCTGGTATTGGCCTAGCAAGTAGGAAGGTCAGCGGTTCTATAGGTAATTCTAGGTCTATGACCTCTTTTATCAAATTTTGAACCTTAGTCCAGTACTTTACAATTTCCGGACAGGTCCACCAGATGTGGGCCATGTCCCCTCTATGACCGCAGCCTCTCCAGCATAAATCTGACGCCAGGGGGTATATCTGGTTCAACCTCGCTGGGGTGAGGTACCAGTGGTAGAGAATTTTATAAATATTCTCCTTCGTAACGGTGCATAAGGACGTTCCTGAGGCGGCCAGCCAAATTTCCTCCCAAGTCTCTTTTTCTATTATGATGTTCAAGTCTGCCGCCCATTTGAGCATATAGTCATGCTCTTGAGTGGTTGTTGAGTTTTCCAGAATGGTATATATATTGGAAATTAATCCCCTTTGGTATGTGTTCGCTTGACACAGTCGTTCGAATTTTGTAAGGGAGGGGAATTCTGGGGATGGGCATATCTTTTGGACAAAATGTCGAATTTGTAAATATTTAAATGTGTCCAATTCCCTGATTTTATATTTGGTTTTGACTTCTAGAAGACTCAGGAACGTGTTAAATCTCAGGAGGTCCGCAATCGTCCCGATCCCCCCCTCTTTTAGTCGGTCGTAAAGCTTAGATTCGCAACCTGGTGGGAACCTTGGGTTGTTGGATAGGGGCGTGAGTTGTGGGCTGGCAGAGCACAGCCCGAATCTGGTCTTGTTTTTTGACCATACATCCCATGTGAACTGGGACGCTTGTAGTTTTAGGTTATGCGTCTGCTTATCTCCTTTATCTAAACTCCATAGGCAGGCCTGCAGAGAAGGCATTCTGGCATATTTAGATTCAATATCGATCCAGCAGTGTTTGGCTGGGTCGGCATTCCACATGACAGCTTGTTTCAATTGTGCTGCTATGTAATATTTGTGTATATCCGGGACGGCCATACCCCCCTTCCTCTTGGTGCTAACAAAACCGATCTTGCAACCCTGGGTCTTTTGCCCTGCCAAATGAAATTAAACATTCTGTTTTGTATGCTCTTTAGATCAGTGCCAGGCACATGGACCGGGAGTGTCTGAAAATAGTACAGAATTCTAGGGAGAATATTCATCTTCACGGAGACCATTCTCCCTATCCATGATATCTGGTAACCTTGCCACTGTTCCAAATCTTTTTTAATTGTTACCCATAATGCTGGGTAGTTATCCTGATATAGAGCGTTGTAGTGTCTTGATATATTTACCCCCAGATATTTAATATATGCAGGACACCACCGGTAATTGAAATTCAGTTTGAGTAGTTTCACTTCCACATCTGGTAGGCTGATATTTAAGGCCTCTGACTTTCCGTTGTTTATTTTGTATCCAGACACTTTACCAAAGTCAGATAGTTCTCTTTGAAGGTTCGGAAGAGAAGTTTGGGGTCTGGTCAGGGTCAGAATGATATCGTCGGCGAATAGGGATATTTTTAAATTTGTTTCACCAATCTCGACACCCTGTATATTTATATTGTTTCGAATTTTGGTTGCAAGTGGTTCGATCGTGAGAGCGAAAAGAAGAGGGGATAGGGGACAACCCTGCCTTGTGCCATTTTTAATTTGAAATCTCTCGCCTGTTCCACCTGGGAGTTTGACCGCGGCGGAAGGGTTCTGGTAGAGAGCCCGGACTCCTTCCAGGAATTTATCTTTGAAACCAAATTTTTCCAAGGCCTTGTCTAGGAATAGCCAGTCTATCCTATCGAATGCCTTCTCTGCATCTAGACTCAGTAGCATTGCCCTTGTTTTGGTCATGTGGACGTGGTCCACTATGTTTATTAATTTGCGCGTGTTGTCCGCTGCTTGTCGCCCTGAGACAAACCCAACCTGGTCTGGATGGATGAGTCTGGGTAATATGGGGTTTAGTCTATTCGCGAGTATCTTACTGTACAGCTTTAAATCGTTATTCAAAAGGGATATGGGCCTATAGCTTCCACACTGGGTCGGATCTTTCCCTTCCTTATGGATTATTGCCAAATTAGCTGAGGACATAGAGTTTGGTATTGGGTTCCCTTCCAAAAAGGAATTGAACAGGTTTAGAAGATGAGGTGTCAGTATAGGTAGGAATTTCTTATAGTAGAGATTTGTATAGCCGTCAGGTCCCGGCGCTTTGGAGGATTTGGACGCTTTTACCGCCGCTGACAATTCTTCCACTGTTATTTTACCGTTTAACCTTTCATTCTCCTCCTCTGTCAGGGAGGGAAGATTACAATCGTCGAGGTAATTTATTATTGATGCTTCTGCAGTTAACTTTGGAATAGCGGAGTCAGACCTCAGATTGTATAGTTTGGTGTAGAATTTGGTAAATTCCTCCGCTATTTTTTTCTCATTATAGATTATCTCACCAGACCTATTTTTGATCGCCGTAATCTGTGATCTTTTTTGTATGCCTCTTAACCTGCTAGCAAGGAGTCTATCAGCTTTGTTCCCTTTGTCGTAATACCTCTGACCCGTCCATTTTAGAGCTTTTTCTACATTTTCCAATTGAATATCCCTTAATTTGGTTCTAGCGGCTGTCAATAATTTGTAAATTCTCCTGGACGGGTTCAGTTTGTGTTGCTGCTCTAGTTGTATAATTTTGTCCGTAAGCTCTTTGATTAGTTTTACTTTGGTTTTCTTCTTATATGATGCTATCGAAATAAGTTGGCCCCTAATGGCCGCTTTATGGGCTTCCCACAGGATAGCTGGGGAGTCCACCGTGCCTAGGTTTAGTCTAAAATAATTCTTAAGGGCTCTTTTGACTTCTCTTTCTGTTTCTTTATTGTTTAAGAGAGAATCGTTTAATTTCCAGTTATATGTGTATGTTTTTATAAATGGGGCCGTGAGAAATAGAGAAATTGGGGCGTGGTCCGACCATGTGATTGGACCTATATCTGTGTTGGATGTTGCCTCTAGAACATTCTTGGTAGCAAGGAAACAGTCAATACGGGAATAGGTCTGGTGAGGTGCCGAGAAAAAAGTATAGTCTCTTTGTCCCTGGTGTTGTGCTCTCCAAACATCTACTAGGGAGAAATCCTTTATAATGTCCCTGAAATTTTTCCCCAATCTTATCGCTTGGGGCGGGTGTGGCCGGCCCAGTGTGGTCGATTTGTCCTCTGCCGGGTTAAGTACCATATTTAAATCTCCTCCTATTAACAGTGAGGACGAGTATTCCGGGTCAGTTTCCTCCAGTACTTTTCTAAGGAAATCCGACTGATTTTCGTTAGGGGCATAGAGGTTGATCAGGGCGATCGCGGACCCCGCCAGAGACCCATACACCACAACGAATCTACCCTCTGGGTCCGTTGTGACTTTTGTTAAATTGAAGGGGGTGCCTTGTCTAATCAAAATGGCTACTCCTCTTTTTTTACTACTAAATGATGAGTAGTAACTCATAGGATACGCGTTTTGGAATGTTTTAGGCGGCTCCTGCGCAGTAAAGTGCGTCTCCTGGAGAAAGACAATATCACCATTGAGCTTTTTTAATTCTTGAAGGGCTAGCCTTCTTTTTCTATTATTCTGTAATCCCTTTACATTAAGAGATACTAATTTAATTGGTCCTTGTTTAGCCATTATCTCCCTTGTCTATCTCACCTTTTTAGGTTCTCCTAAGGATCAGTGGCTAGGTACTCTCGTTTTTTGTGGGCCTTAGTTAACCAGGGTGTGAGGGGGG
Organism: Ascaphus truei; assembly: GCF_040206685.1. Taxonomy (NCBI): domain Eukaryota; kingdom Metazoa; phylum Chordata; class Amphibia; order Anura; family Ascaphidae; genus Ascaphus; species Ascaphus truei. The sequence continues at coordinate 11,216,973 of NC_134502.1, forward strand.
GGGAGGGAGGGGGCCTGCTGGGATAGTTTCAGCAGGTAACCGAAAGAGAGGAAAGTAGACCTTGTTCTGGTCTTAATAGAACAAAACCGACTTAACGGGTAGTCGGTTTGTCGGGTAAAGAACCCTTAGGGGGTGGGTCCGGTGTCGGTGACCGTCCGGAATGGGCGAGGGAGGGACCCTATAGATCCGTGTATTACCCACTATTCCCCTTTGTTTTCCCCTATGGAGAGAGGGGGGTCATGAGGGTGAGACTTGCCTCCATTTGCTGGGAGAGAGTAGGGGGTGGGCGGGACAGATTTGGGTGGTATGTGGGGAGGGGAAGTTGGTGGTCTTGGGAAGGCCTCCTATATTTAGGTTCTCTTTCCTGTTTAGTATGAGTTATCCTAGATTAGCGGGGTGTTATTTTTATTCCCATTATTTGCCCTTGTGGGCGTAGTCTATTCTCAGCGGGAGTAAGTTGTACTCCTGGGTAGTTCTATGTCTGGGGGGAAAGGGAGGGGGGGAGGGATCACGAGAGGGGGGGCGGGGAGGGGAGGTAGGGGGGGCGGAGGGGGGGGGGGGGGGGGACGGGGGGCGGGGCGGATGGGGAGGACAGGGGGGAGGGGGAGGGAAGGATGTAAAGGGGGGGGGGAGGGAAAGCAGATAATTTATAAGTACTACGAGGGGTACTGATAAATAATTCCTATACATTGAAGTGGCCATGTTTCATACAGATTATACGGCAATATATAATTACATTTATAATTACAATTATCAACGTCTTGTAAAAGTGGGCAACGTTCAGTGGAGGATCAGAGTTTCTTTGGAACCTTTGAGTGTCTTGAGACATACGATAGCCCTGACTAGGAGTGGGGGGAAGGGGGGGGGGATGGGGGAGGGGGAGGGCAGGGGGGAGGGAGGGATGTGGGGGGGAGGGGGAGGGAGGGATGTAAGGGGGGGGAGGGAAAGCTGAAAACTTATAAGTGCTACGAGGGGTACTGATAAATAATTCCTATACATTGAAGTGGCCATGTTTCATACAGATTATACAGCAATATATAATTACCTTTATATTTACATTAATCACCGCCTTGTAAAAGTGGGCAACGTACAGTGAGAGATCAGAGTTTCTTTGGAACCTTTGAGTGTCTTGAGACATACGTTAGCCATAACTAGGGGTGGGGGGGAGGAGAAGGAAAGGGGAGGGGTAGGGGGGGAAAAGGTAGAAGTGGGGTGGGGGGTAAGGGGTGGAAGGGGGAGAGGAGGGGAAGAGGGGGGACGGGGGAGGAGGGACGGGGGGGGAAGGCGTGGGGGAGGGGGAGAAGCGGGCTTAAAGGTGCTAGGTGGGTTACGGAAATGTAAAACTTATACATTTTGGCATTTTTTTTTTTTTTTTTTTTTTTTGTTTTGCTTTATCTGGTTTGTCCAGTCTTATGCCTTTTCATTAGTCAACGCCTCATATAAATGTGCAGTCTGCATTCTTTGGTCAGAATTTCTTTGCGGCCTTTGAATATCTTGGGTTACTCGTTGGAGTTAACAGGGGGGGGTGACAAGTAGGGGGAAGGGAGGGAGGGAGGGGTAAAGATATACGTTCTAGCCCATTTATCTTATATGAACTTACACAACTTTGTACATTCTTTATATATATTGCCTCACACTGGGGCACTCCCCCTTTCCGTGGGGTAACATCACTTTGAGACCTTTAGATGTCTTGGTCTGGTATTGGGGGTATCCGGGGGCGCGGGGGGGAGGGAGGACAGGGGTGGGGAGGGTGAGGGGAGGGTATAGGAGGGGGGGGAGGGCTATAGAGGAAGGGGGGGGTACAGGGGGGGTAAAGGAGAGAAGATAGGGGGGGGGTGGAGGGGAAAGGAGGCAGGGGGGCACAGGGGAAAGGGGGGGGGGGTTATAGGGGGGAAAGGGGGAGGGGGCGGGGGGGACAGGGGGAGGGGGGTATATATGTGTCGGTGGGGGGCACAAAGGGCTAGGGATGAACATTTAGACATATTTGTTTTAAACATAGTAAGCAACCTTATTTATTCCACATTTCTCAAGCCTTATCTACAGGCAGCTCAGGACAGTAGGTACAGTGTTTCTCAATATGCTTACCCCTGTCTTGATGTGCCCGTTGAGAGTGTCAGTGGGTGGGGGAGGGAGAGAATGGTACGGGGGAAGGGAAAGCTGGGGGGGGGAGGGAGAGGATGGGAGGGAGGTGGGAAGAAGGGGGAGAGGGGGTAGGTAAGATGGGGGGTCTAGGGAAGGGGAGGTCTGGAGTGAGGGAGGGGGCATGGTGTCTGGGTAAGTGGCCGCCCGGCAGGGGGGGGGGGTGTAAATCACAAACCTTTTCCCTTTTTTACAACCTCATTTTAAATAACTATTAAAATATAACTACTAACTTGTAACTATGTTAACTCACAGCACTCGTAGCCTATCTAAACATATTATAGACTCTATTCTACAGACCCTTCTGGAGCTGGCCTTTCACCGGAGGCCAGGGGGGGGTTGGGCAAAACTCGGGGGAGAGGCAACAGCCTCAATTCACCCCTGAAACTTTGAGTAGACCCAGTCCGAGTGTCACCATCCCGATCAGGGGGTCGCTCCGTCCAGCGGGTGATCTCCGCCTCCGCGTTGCCGGAGGAAAGCAGAATCTAAGCCTTGTCACGGGGGAATGGTGTAGTCTCGCGAGACTCCACTCTTGCTCCGGTGATGCAGTCAGTCGTTGTCTCCCTTGTCCCGCTTGCATAATCTCCCGGAGCCGGTCTGGGTAAGTATTTTTAGAGGTTCTTCCTTTGGGGGGAGTTGACGAAGGACTGGGAAGGTCTTTGTTCCTGCCGCGGGTGGAGTCCTACCGTGACGGGCTGCTACTGTCTGCTGGTTGTTCCGGGACAGCTGGGATTCTGCGTTTCGGGTAAGTTATCTTGGCTTTGCTTGTCTTTGCTCCGCCAGGCGTTCAGAGGCTCTCATCGGGGGATCTTCAGTCTCCTGCCTCCGAAGGCCGCGTTCTTCCGTGGGCCAGGATGTAGGGGGGGTCAGTCCCAGAGCTCGCGCCATCTGAGGTATGTCTTCCGGGTAGCGGATAATCAGGTACTTCCCTTTATGGGGTATAATCAGTCTGAAGGGGAACCCCCACTTATACTTTATTCCGTTTTCTCTTAATAGCAGGGTCAATGGCCTCAACTCTTTGCGACGGTCGATCGTTTTCTTTGACAGGTCACTGTAGACTTGTATAGGTTCTTCCCTGAATCTGACCGAGTCCTTCTCCCGGCAGGCATTTATTATTTTTTCTTTCGCCGAGTATCTATGCATTCGGATGACCACGTCTCTTCTCCGGTTGGGGTCGTCCGATCGCGGGCCTAGCGCGCGGTGGGCCCTGTCGATTTCGAGGTCTCTTTCCTCAAGGTCCTCGCAGACAGAGGTGAAGAAGTCTCTGAGGTATTCTCTGAGGTGGCCTGGGAGAACCGCTTCCGGCACCCCCCGTATTCTGAGGTTTTGGCGGCGGTCGCGGTTCTCTTGATCCTCGATGTCATCCTGTAGAGCGCGTACCTCCGCTCCCAGCCGGTTGATTTCTATGTCCGCTGCCTCTTGATGTTTGAGGGCCTCCTCCAACTTAGCTTCCAATGTCACGGTTCTTTTCGTTAGGCCTTGAATGTCCTGTTTTAGCTCGTCCACCGCCTCGCGTAGGTTAGACTGCAGGGATCGGTAGAGTTTATTATGTAATTCCTCTAAGAAGGCCTTTGTTATCCCTTCCTCCGTTGGCGGCGTTTCCTGCAGCTGGTCTCGCTCCGTTGCCGGAGACTTTGCTCCACGAGCGCCGGGCGGGGAGGCGCCATCTTGTTTTTTCGAGCTCGAGTCAGAGCTTTGTTTCGCCGGTGGAAAATACTTTGTTACCCCCTGCCCGGGCTGGGTTTTCGACTTGTGGGACATGCCTTAGTGGTTTGGGGTTTGCTTCATATGTTTTGCGGTCGGGAAATTCGGGGTAAATCTATATTTAATTGGTTTGCAGCATTAGGGTCTCAGGAGTTCTCCTCTTACCCTTCCGTCTCGGTCGACGTCATCGACACGCCCCTCACTTATTAGCCTTTTAATGTTTTCTTCGTCCCCTTCTTTTCTGGATGTTAATTAATTGTAGAAAAAAATAGTTGAAGTCCAAAAAGATTTATGTTACACTTCATAACTCTGGAGTTTTGATGCTTACAAAATTAGCCTTTATATAGGTATGTCGTCCTTGCCAAAAAGTTAAAATGATTCCGAGTTGAGTCACTAGGAAGTCATCAAAAAGAGATAAAACTAGCACAAACCACATACATATATCAGCACGCAAATATGATTTCATAATAATGTTTTAGTATTTAAAAATAGCAACACCTGCGTTGGCCGGGAATCGAACCCGGGTCAACTGCTTGGAAGGCAGCTATGCTCACCACTATACCACCAACGCTGTATAAAGATAGCATAAATGGCAGTTATAAAAAAGAATTAAGACTGGAAAATTAGGTGCATGTGTGCATGTTTGCATGTGGAGAGCAAAGACGCCACCAGTGAAATGGCGTCTGTCTAAGTATTAGAAAAAGGAAGTTATGAGTGCATTTATATATTGAGGCAAGATTTTCAGGAAGAGAGCGGAGCCTCTGTAAGCTCCGTACCCCCCATAAATAATCAAGGGCCCCAAGTTTGTGCACCCCTGCCTTAATAAACCATTTTTATAGGAATAATAGTATATAAAAAACAACACATTTCCAAAGCTCTAGTGCTGTATTAAATTATTCTTCTCTCTAAATAATAGAAATCTAATGGGGAATCAGAATCTGATCAAAGTAAAAACACTCGTTCTCTGCCACATGACTTGAAACACTAAATGATCTAATACTCCTCTTTGGTACGGATATAGTGCAGACGTGTGATCACATCCCGTGGCTTTGCTAGGTCACGATTTTTAGGACTAGGAAGCCTGTGAGCTCTGTCCATCATGAGTTTATCTACCAATGTTTCTGGTAGAAGGGACGTGAAAATCCAGGTAAGATATGTGTCTAATTTGGCATTGTCCACTTCTTCTGGCACTCCTCTGATCTGCAGATTGTTGTGTCTTGACCGGTTCTCTGTGTTCTCCAGTTTCTCAAAGATTATTTTAACTTGGGGTTTTAGCTCATGGACTTCCTGGGCCTGGGTTTCTTGAGCATGAGCGTTTGTAGCTACCTTCTCTTCCAAGTCCGCAATATGGTCTCCTATAGACGCTATTTTGTCTTTGAGACTGCGGTGGATGCTGTGTATCTCAGAGTGAAAAGAGCTCTTGATATCCTGAACAAATACCAGCATTTCTTTATGAGTGAGTGGGGTGTCTACTTCCTCCTTGGAGTCTGGTTCTGGGTCTGCGTCTTCACCCGCGACCAACGCTTCTTGATCTTTAGTCCCCATACTGTGTTTTTAAAAGACAAAGGAGGCATCCCGTGGGGTCGTTGCATTTTTTTGTTGTTTGTTGGATGGCATGAGCGTACTGTAATTGGTCAATGAGGTTTTATTAATATTTACAAATATTTATAAAAAACAATAGTTACATAAAAGTGATACAACAATATTCATACAAAATACAAAATATTTACTACCGTACAGTAAATGCAAATGTGAACAAAAAGGAAATACATTTGTATTAAAAAGTAAATGAAGAGTAATGCCCCATGTGAGGATCGAACTCACGACATTCAGATTATGAGACTGACGCGCTACCTACTGCGCTAATGAGGCATATACTATTAGTTATGAAAAAGAAATTAACAAATTTCCAGAATCAATATTACTTTAAAAAAGCTGTTTTTACGCACACTGTAACTATGTCCTATATCTGCACGCAAACATGATTTGCTAAATAATGGTTTAGTATTTAAAAATAATAACACCTGCGTTGGCCAGGAACCCGAACCCAGGTCAACTGCTTGGAAGGCAGCTATGCTCACAATTATACCACCAATTAGCTTTCTTTTCCTCGTTTTGAAATATTTGAGCATTCACTGGTATTTTATTGGTAGTAAAGCAGTAAGAATGATTGCACAATTGAAATTATAATGAAATATCATAAGAAACTATGGCCTCTTAAGCCAGGGATTGTGGGTTCGAGTCCCATCTGGTTTTTTTTCCCCAATAGTAATAGAAATAACATTTTTAAATAAATTAGTTCTGTACTATGAGAACAAACTTGTAGCAAACATTTTTTTTTTAAATGTTTGAAAGACATTTTTAATGTTTCTATTGTACTGTAGGAAGCGTTTCCAAAGAGACAGCCCCCTTCTCCTTCTGATAGGCTCTGGCTCTTGAGCCCCGCCCTCTCCCTAGCAGTTCACCAATTGTATCTACTGTAGTAACTGCTCAGTCAATCACAATGCAGGAATACATTAGTTTTTTTTAAACAGCAGCTTGAACTGCAGCTTTAAACGTAATGGATTAAACCCGACCTTTCTCATTTTGCAGTTGCCAAATCTGGGATCATACACCAATACCCTCTTCTATCTTCGGGAGGAGGGATGATAATATATATATTTCAGGGGTGACTCCATTTTGTCTGCTGTATAACCATTTTTATACTAACACTGCCATTATGCTTAGTCACACGATTTAACTAATATTTTTCCAACTACCCTTTTTCTGTATCTAATGTTGGCTGAGCTTCTGTGTTGAAATAGGAAGTATTGACCAAATAAGGCACAAACGGGAACTTATGTACGGTCTCAGCTATTTAATCTTGAATCATGTGATGTACGGTAGTTTCCAAATAAATGATTTAATGACATGTTATGTCTAACATAAGCACAAAATAAGGGAAATGGAAATTGGCAAATATTCATCTTTGTTTCAAGGCCTATATAACCTGAATGTGAACGCCTAATAAACAGGAGATATTTTTGATCGCACATTGGTGTCAGACTCAATTATTTCTCCTCCGAACGTTCGATTACTTTTCCAGGGCTGTAACAGTGGGGGAAAGCCTCCGGAGGTGTTCGATCCGATGTATTTGGAGATGATCCCGACATATGCTGAGTCGAGGATGAATTATTAAGAAGGGACAATGCGAAAAAAGCAATGGTCGTTAGTTAAGGTTTGCCTTACCGAATGCTTCCACCTATGAACGTCAGGTGAACATTTGTAAAAATCATAGTTCGAAATGAAATATTCATATATTTCTGATAAAGTCGCCAGCTTATCTGTTGCAGCATTAATTGCAGAACATATTAAAAATGCATAACTACAGTCAGGTTTCTTATACGTTTACGGTGTACACATGGTGTCTAGTTCAGTCAGCAATTGTGCAGGGATAAGAATGTAGAAAAAAGCCCACAACATTGTGTTTTAGAGGTTTTTATTATGCAACGCCTAAGTTTGATAACGTCTTCAGCGTCTTTAAGGATCAAGATCGATTCACAATGGACCACTGTGGTTCTGTAGACTTGGCTTTTATTTGTTTTTTAAACACCTGCAAATTGACGCAGTTGCACAGTACTGTACACATTAGTATTCATTCATTTCTGCCACCTGGCAGATACGCGAAGAATTGCACCCAAAGAAATCAGAATCCAGGTAATTCAAGGAAATCAACCGCGGTAAACAAAGGTGTGACTGGTGTGATTGGTGGCAATATTCATACAAAATACCAAATATTTACTACCATAAATGCAAATGTGAACAAAAAATAAATATATTTGACCATCCCATCTGGTGTCGCGCATGCACCACTTATTAGCCTTTTAATGTTTTCTTCGTCCCCTTCTTTTCTGGATGTTAATTAATTGTAGAAAAAAATAGTTGAAGTCCAAAAAGATTTATGTTACACTTCATAACTCTGGAGTTTTGATGCTTACAAAATTAGCCTTTATATAGGTATGTCGTCCTTGCCAAAAAGTTAAAATGATTCCGAGTTGAGTCACTAGGAAGTCATCAAAAAGAGATAAAACTAGCACAAACCACATACATATATCAGCACGCAAATATGATTTCATAATAATGTTTTAGTATTTAAAAATAGCAACACCTGCGTTGGCCGGGAATCGAACCCGGGTCAACTGCTTGGAAGGCAGCTATGCTCACCACTATACCACCAACGCTGTATAAAGATAGCATAAATGGCAGTTATAAAAAAGAATTAAGACTGGAAAATTAGGTGCATGTGTGCATGTTTGCATGTGGAGAGCAAAGACGCCACCAGTGAAATGGCGTCTGTCTAAGTATTAGAAAAAGGAAGTTATGAGTGCATTTATATATTGAGGCAAGATTTTCAGGAAGAGAGCGGAGCCTCTGTAAGCTCCGTACCCCCCATAAATAATCAAGGGCCCCAAGTTTGTGCACCCCTGCCTTAATAAACCATTTTTATAGGAATAATAGTATATAAAAAACAACACATTTCCAAAGCTCTAGTGCTGTATTAAATTATTCTTCTCTCTAAATAAGAGAAATCTAATGGGGAATCAGAATCTGATCAAAGTAAAAACGCTCGTTCTCTGCCACATGACTTGAAACACTAAATGATCTAGTACTCCTCTTTGGTACGGATATAGTGCAGACGTGTGATCACATTCCGTGGCTTTGCTAGGTCAAGATTTTTAGGTCTAGGAAGCCTGTGAGCTCTGTCCATCATGAGTTTATCTACCAATGTTTCTGGTAGAAGGGACGTGAAAATCCAGGTAAGATATGTGTCTAATTTGGCATTGTCCACTTCTTCTGGCACTCCTCTGATCTGCAGATTGTTGTGTCTTGACCGGTTCTCTGTGTTCTCCAGTTTCTCAAAGATTATTTTAACTTGGGGTTTTAGCTCATGGACTTCCTGGGCCTGGGTTTCTTGAGCATGAGCGTTTGTAGCTACCTTCTCTTCCAAGTCCGCAATATGGTCTCCTATAGACGCTATTTTGTCTTTGAGACTGCGGTGGATGCTGTGTATCTCAGAGTGAAAAGAGCTCTTGATATCCTGAACAAATACCAGCATTTCTTTATGAGTGAGTGGGGTGTCTACTTCCTCCTTGGAGTCTGGTTCTGGGTCTGCGTCTTCACCCGCGACCAACGCTTCTTGATCTTTAGTCCCCATACTGTGTTTTTAAAAGACAAAGGAGGCATCCCGTGGGGTCGTTGCATTTTTTTGTTGTTTGTTGGATGGCATGAGCGTACTGTAATTGGTCAATGAGGTTTTATTAATATTTACAAATATTTATAAAAAACAATAGTTACATAAAAGTGATACAACAATATTCATACAAAATACAAAATATTTACTACCGTACAGTAAATGCAAATGTGAACAAAAAGGAAATACATTTGTATTAAAAAGTAAATGAAGAGTAATGCCCCATGTGAGGATCGCACTCACGACATTCAGATTATGAGACTGACGCGCTACCTACTGCGCTAATGAGGCATACACTATTAGTTATGAAAAAGAAATTAACAAATTTCCAGAATCAATATTACTTTAAAAAAGCTGTTTTTACGCACACTGTCACTATGTCCTATATCTGCACGCAAACATGATTTGCTAAATAATGGTTTAGTATTTAAAAATAATAACACCTGCGTTGGCCAGGAACCCGAACCCAGGTCAACTGCTTGGAAGGCAGCTATGCTCACAATTATACCACCAATTAGCTTTCTTTTCCTCGTTTTGAAATATTTGAGCATTCACTGGTATTTTATTGGTAGTAAAGCAGTAAGAATGATTGCACAATTGAAATTATAATGAAATATCATAAGAAACTATGGCCTCTTAAGCCAGGGATTGTGGGTTCGAGTCCCATCTGGTTTTTTTTCCCCAATAGTAATAGAAATAACATTTTTAAATAAATTAGTTCTGTACTATGAGAACAAACTTGTAGCATACATTTTTTTTTTAAATGTTTGAAAGACATTTTTAATGTTTCTATTGTACTGTAGGAAGCGTTTCCAAAGAGACAGCCCCCTTCTCCTTCTGATAGGCTCTGGCTCTTGAGCCCCGCCCTCTCCCTAGCAGTTCACCAATTGTATCTACTGTAGTAACTGCTCAGTCAATCACAATGCAGGAATACATTTGTTTTTTTTAAACAGCAGCTTGAACTGCAGCTTTAAACGTAATGGATTAAACCCGACCTTTCTCATTTTGCAGTTGCCAAATCTGGGATCATACACCAATACCCTCTTCTATCTTCGGGAGGAGGGACAATGCGAAAAAAGCAATGGTCGTTAGTTAAGGTTTGCCTTACCGAATGCTTCCACCCATGAACGTCAGGTGAACATTTGTAAAAATCATAGTTCGAAATGAAATATTCATATATTTCTGATAAAGTCGCCAGCTTATCTGTTGCAGCATTAATTGCAGAACATATTAAAAATGCATAACTACAGTCAGGTTTCTTATACGTTTACGGTGTACACATGGTGTCTAGTTCAGTCAGCAATTGTGCAGGGATAAAAATGTAGAAAAAAGCCCACAACATTGTGTTTTAGAGGTTTTTATTATGCAACGCCTAAGTTTGATAACGTCTTCAGCGTCTTTAAGGATCAAGATCGATTCACAATGGACCACTGTGGTTCTGTAGACTTGGCTTTTATTTGTTTTTTAAACACCTGCAAATTGACGCAGTTGCACAGTACTGTACACATTAGTATTCATTCATTTCTGCCACTTGGCAGATACGCGAAGAATTGCACCCAAAGAAATCAGAATCCAGGTAATTCAAGGAAATCAACCGCGGTAAACAAAGGTGTGACTGGTGTGATTGGTGGCAATATTCATACAAAATACCAAATATTTACTACCATAAATGCAAATGTGAACAAAAAATAAATATATTTGACCATCCCATCTGGTGTCGCGCATGCACCACTTATTAGCCTTTTAATGTTTTCTTCGTCCACTTCTTTTCTGGATGTTAATTAATTGTACAAAAAAATAGTTGAAGTCCAAAAAGATTTATGTTACACTTCATAACTCTGGAGTTTTGATGCTTACAAAATTAGCCTTTATATATTTATGTCGTCCTTGCCAAAAAGTTAAAATGATTCCGAGTTGAGTCACTAGGAAGTCATCAAAAAGAGATAAAACTAGCACAAACCACATACATATATCAGCACGCAAATATGATTTCATAATAATGTTTTAGTATTTAAAAATAGCAACACCTGCGTTGGCCGGGAATCGAACCCGGGTCAACTGCTTGGAAGGCAGCTATGCTCACCACTATACCACCAACGCTGTATAAAGATAGCATAAATGGCAGTTATAAAAAAGAATTAAGACTGGAAAATTAGGTGCATGTGTGCATGTTTGCATGTGGAGAGCAAAGACGCCACCAGTGAAATGGCGTCTGTCTAAGTATTAGAAAAAGGAAGTTATGAGTGCATTTATATATTGAGGCAAAATTTTCAGGAAGAGAGCGGAGCCTCTGTAAGCTCCGTACCCCCCATAAATAATCAAGGGCCCCAAGTTTGTGCACCCCTGCCTTAATAAACCATTTTTATAGGAATAATAGTATATAAAAAACAACACATTTCCAAAGCTCTAGTGCTGTATTAAATTATTCTTCTCTCTAAATAAGAGAAATCTAATGGGGAATCAGAATCTGATCAAAGAAAAAACGCTCGTTCTCTGCCACATGACTTGAAACACTAAATGATCTAGTACTCCTCTTTGGTACGGATATAGTGCAGACGTGTGATCACATTCCGTGGCTTTGCTAGGTCAAGATTTTTAGGTCTAGGAAGCCTGTGAGCTCTGTCCATCATGAGTTTATCTACCAATGTTTCTGGTAGAAGGGACGTGAAAATCCAGGTAAGATATGTGTCTAATTTGGCATTGTCCACTTCTTCTGGCACTCCTCTGATCTGCAGATTGTTGTGTCTTGACCGGTTCTCAGTGTTCTCCAGTTTCTCAAAGATTATTTTAACTTGGGGTTTTAGCTCATGGACTTCCTGGGCCTGGGTTTCTTGAGCATGAGCGTTTGTAGCTACCTTCTCTTCCAAGTCCGCAATATGGTCTCCTATAGACGCTATTTTGTCTTTGAGACTGCGGTGGATGCTGTGTATCTCAGAGTGAAAAGAGCTCTTGATATCCTGAACAAATACCAGCATTTCTTTATGAGTGAGTGGGGTGTCTACTTCCTCCTTGGAGTCTGGTTCTGGGTCTGCGTCTTCACCCGCGACCAACGCTTCTTGATCTTTAGTCCCCATACTGTGTTTTTAAAAGACAAAGGAGGCATCCCGTGGGGTCGTTGCATTTTTTTGTTGTTTGTTGGATGGCATGAGCGTACTGTAATTGGTCAATGAGGTTTTATTAATATTTACAAATATTTATAAAAAACAATAGTTACATAAAAGTGATACAACAATATTCATACAAAATACAAAATATTTACTACCGTACAGTAAATGCAAATGTGAACAAAAAGGAAATACATTTGTATTAAAAAGTAAATGAAGAGTAATGCCCCATGTGAGGATCGAACTCACGACCTTCAGATTATGAGACTGACGCGCTACCTACTGCGCTAATGAGGCATATACTATTAGTTATGAAAAAGAAATTAACAAATTTCCAGAATCAATATTACTTTAAAAAAGCTGTTTTTACGCACACTGTCACTATGTCCTATATCTGCACGCAAACATGATTTGCTAAATAATGGTTTAGTATTTAAAAATAATAACACCTGCGTTGGCCAGGAACCCGAACCCAGGTCAACTGCTTGGAAGGCAGCTATGCTCACAATTATACCACCAGTTACCTTTCTTTTCCTCGTTTTGAAATATTTGAGCATTCACTGGTATTTTATTGGTAGTAAAGCAGTAAGAATGATTGCACAATTGAAATTATAATGAAATATCATAAGAAACTATGGCCTCTTAAGCCAGGGATTGTGGGTTCGAGTCCCATCTGGTTTTTTTTCCCCAATAGTAATAGAAATAACATTT